>NW_004524939.1:613016-657486 GCF_000260255.1 Octodon degus | reverse complement strand
AACTTGTCAAAATAAAGACCCAAATACATGCAATTAGAAAACAAAAGGCAAATCACAAAGAATTCTGCAGAAATCCCAATCATCAACAATTTCTTTGAGAATACAATACTCTAATACAAGGGAAAAATTGTGAAAAAATGGATAAAATCCTAGATACATATGAATTACCAAAGATGAATCAAGAAAATATAAAAGCCTACATAATCTAAATCAACATCAATAAATTAAATTGAGGATTTTTTTTTAAAGAAAGCCTAGGTCGTGAAAGGTTCACTGCATATTTTACGTATACTTTAGAGAAGATTGACTGGTAATATTCCTTGAACACTTTAATGAAATAAAAAGGGAAGCAATACTTCCAAAATTCATTCCTGGAAGAAGCATTTCCTGACACCAAAACCAGAAAAAGATTAAACTGAAAAAGAAAATTACATGCCAATCTTTTTTAATGAACATGAATGTAAATATTCTCAATAAGATACTGGCAAATAAAACATAGCAAGCCATCAAAAAAATTATAGACAACATAACCAAGTGGGATTCATTCTAAGGACACAGGGATGGTTTGATATACACAAATCAATAAATGTAATACAATATTAACAGAAGCAAAAACAAAAATTACATGATCATGTCAACTGACATATGAAAACTACTTTAAAAAACCCAACATCCTTTCATGATAAAAATCCAATATAAAGTTGGAATGGAACAATTTATCTCAGTCTGATAAAAGCCATGTATGACAAACCAGCAGGTACCACAGTACAAAAGAGACAAACTGAAAGCTTTCACTTTAAACACAGGGACAAGATAAAAATGCTGCCTATTACTACTCCTGTTTAGCATGGTTCTTGAAATACAGCTATCGCACTTAGAGAATAAGAGTATAGATACAAAAAAAGAAGCTAAATTATCTTTCTTTGCTAATGACATGATTCTCTACAGAAAATATCTCACGAACTTTCCCAAAAGACACCTAGAATTAAAAATGGAATTCAATAGCATAGAAAAATATGAAACTTCATGCTCAAAAATCATTCCTATACACCACTAACAAACCCTGATAGAGAAATTAGAAAAATAATATCTTTCACAGTAGCATCAAGAAAAATGCAATAGGAATTTATCTAACCAGGAAACTGAAAGAACTCTATAATGAAAACTTTAGCACTTTTAAAAAGGAGTTTGAGGAGGATATCAGGAAGTGAAAAGATGTACCCTGTTTCTGGAAACACAGATCAAAAATAGTGAAAACGACATACTTCAAAAACTTTTATATAGAAAATGCAATTTCAATCAAAATACCACTAGTATTTTTCACAGAAGCAGAGGAAAAAAAATGCTAAAATTTATATGGAACAAAAAGAGGTTTAGAATTTTAAAAAGTAATTATTGTCAATGAGAGTATTTATAACACAAAGCTACACACCTAGTGAGACAATTAAATGGGTCTTTTGTAATTCATTTCTTTAAAAAGTGATAAGAATTGTTCAGAACATGTTAATTCAAGGTTAACATTTTAAAACTCTAGAAACCACTGTAATATCCATTATGTACTGTTACCAGCTTCAACAAATAAATGTCAGCCATATAGAATTAAACAAGCCTGTTTTATTTGGGTGCCTTGGTTACTCTTCTCTCACTGCTGGGACAAATACTCAACCTCAAATGAAGGAAGGAAAGGTTTATTTAGCTCACAGTTACTGGAGGTTTCAGTCTATATTCAGTGGCTCTATGGCAGAGTGGCACATGGCAGAGGGCAACATTTCCTGGCAGCACCAAAGAGCAAGAGAACAAAATGGAGGAGTAGCAGTGACAATGCCTAAAGAAAGCAAGTCTGTCTCTCTGGCTCATGTTACAATCATGCGATCCACCTCACAGTGGGTTAGCACTCACACTCATAATGCCAGCAGTACTCAGACCAACACTCCTAGCATTACCCATGCCTAAAATCCAGCCTTGTATCATGAATTAATTGCAAACTCTAGAATCCTCCCTATGACTGTATGAAGCTTTAGGGGGACAAATGCACACAATCCATAGCATTCTGTCCCAGGACCCCTAAAGACTCATGTACATCCTTTTATGCAAAAGACCTTTTAGTCCATCTCTAAGAGTTGCCAAACTCCCAAGAGTTTCAGGATTGCTGAAAAGTCCAAGTCACAAGTCTCTTCCGAGATCTAAGGCAAACTTGGCTGTGAGCCCCTGTATAAATGAAAAGTTAAACGCTTCCAACATTCAATGGCACAAGATAAATACTATCACTCCAAAAAGTATACACGGCAGATACTAAGCATTGGGACCAAAACAAGTTTAAAATCTAGCAGGGCAAACATTAAATCCAGTAGTTCCATTTGGAACATCCAAAGAAATCTGCGGCAAGTTTTGAGCTCCATTTGGCTCTGCTCCTATGGCATCCTGGCTTTTCCAAACTTTTGGAGTTTCCACTGAGTTGGCTTCTCATTCACAGCTTTACACACTGTATTCTTGGGGATACACTGCCTGGTCTCCCAGGTCTTCTTCTGAAAACTAGGTGGAAGCCTTCTTAACCTCAGAACATTTTAACACGCATTCTTCAAGCACCTAAAACCCAGCCAAGGTCTGCTGCCATCTGGAGCAGTATCCAGTCCTGTTTCACTCTCAGCCTTAGGGGTTAAAGGCTTGGATCTCTGAGCACTCTGACCCTGATTCCAAGGAATGCATTCACATGCTGCAGCCATTCTGGAACATTGAGCTCTGAGGCCTTCCCCTCAAGGTGAAGTCCTTCACCCTTATAATTCTGAAGCTGCAAAGGGTGGACACCTTCTGCCTTCAGTGATGCCCTCAGGCCATCTTTCAATTATCTTGTTCTTTCATGGATGTAAGGATCTTCTCAGCTCTGTCTTTGCATTCCACAGCTATATTGGAGCTTCCTTTCTGGCCAAACTCACATTTTAAATCATCTTGCTGGGCTCTTTGCTCTTTATTCTCAATGTAAACCTGACTAAGAGCCCCCAAGCATATCTATGACACTGCCTCAATATTTGACTGCTTTGAGATTTTTTTTGCCAGATTAATTAGTCTTCCATGCTTAATCTCAGTCTCAGGGAAAGCACAGATACACATAATCCATAGAGCACATGCAGGGGCTGAGCAGTGAAGATGGGAATAGGTAAGGTATATTCTGGAAGTGATTTCTAGATGAAAACTTCCTAGATGGACATACACTCTGAGAATGTTTTTAGGAAGATCTTATGAAGTATCTCAGTCAAATATGGTCCATATGCATGCGTTTGTTTGTTTATTTATTTATTTGGTACAGGATCTCACTACTCAGCTCAGACTCTTAGTGATCTGTCTCAGGGTCACTAGTGCTGGTGCTACAAGCATGCACCACAATGTCTGGTTTCAGTGGCCTGTTTGGCATGGGGCTTGCACATACCAGAGATGAATCTGGGTCCTTGAGCTTGCCAGGCAGGTGTTTAGACCATTGAGCTGTCTCCCAGAAGGTTGGCCATCTTGTGCATCTAATTTCAGTTAGTGACAGGAAGTGTCTATAGTGGACCCAGCTTCTGCCTACATAGCAGACTTCAAAACTCAATTTCTGGAGACACTCTAAGAGATCTTCCTTGTGCATTTTCAAGGCCTCCTCAACAAATGAACAAAGTTATCTTTAAGTCACCAGCAGAGACTTTAATTCTGAACTGCATTATTTAAGCTGGTTACTATATATTTCTCTTTTTATACTGAAAAAGAGCTTCCAAGAGCTGACCAGATAGCTCTGTGAATTAAAGCTCCTGCTTAGGCAGAGTGCAGGGACCTGGTTCAATCCCCACTATGCTGTTCCAGCCCTATCCCCAGGGAGCACTGAAATGGCAATTGAGACTAAGCATGGTGGTGCATGCCTGTAGTCCCAGTGTTTGAGAAGCTAAAAACAGGAAGATCACTACAAGTCCAATCTGAGTAATGAGACTCTATATACCCTATACAAATACATTAAAAAGATTGTTTAAAAAAAGGCCTCCAACATAACACAGTTCAAGTTAAATCAATATCCTCTGCTCTTATGTCAATCTTTTTTTCTATGTCTCATATATTTAATGGCAACAAAATCTATCTAGTTAAACTCAATCTGAGATACGGTCCAAATTGTGTCATTGAAGATTGACCACACACTGTCCTGCCAATTTAATTTCTTTATGTCATTTTTGTGGATTTTTGAGTTTCTGGGATTATCCAAGAAGATAGCTACCTGTACATGCACCTCTATAAAAGTCCCCTTGAAGATGAATTTCCACTATATCCTTAGCATGTCTCCAGTAAAATTATGATCTCACCAAGTTACCATCCTGCCTAAATCCTTCAGTTGTTTTGCCCCTTAGTAGAAATTGTTGAGACTTGAAGATAAAAGACAAAAATTGGGGCTATTTGTTCTCGATGGACTCATCCTCTGTAAATCCCCATTGGCCTCCTTAGTTCAGATCATATGCAATTTGCTGGATTCTACTAAACTTAGAAGTGTTCTTTGGGGCTGACCAGATAGATCAGCAGACTAAAGCACCTGCTTAGGCAGAGCACAGGAGCCAGACCCTGGCTCCCCATTGTGGTGTGCCAGCCCCATTCCTGGGGGTGCACTGAGATGGTGACTGAGGTTGGACATGGTGGCATGCACCTGAAATCACAGCACTTGGGAGGCTAATAACAAGAGGATCACTATGAGTCCAATCTTTGTAGTGAGGCTCTGTAGACCATGTACTAAATACATAAAACAAAAATGTTTTCGAATGCTTTGATTCTTTGTCTACACTTCTTCTATCAAGAATGTTTTCTTAGGGCTCAGGTCAGAGAACTAAGCAACTGCTTAAGCAAGTGCAGGGACCAGGGACTGACCCCTGATGTTGAGGACCACCTGGGTAACTCTCCTTGAAAGAAGAGCAATTGTCTCCATTTTGGCTGAGCTTGACCCTATTTCCATGTACTGATAGGTACAGAGCTGGCTAGGATTTTCCTTATCTCTTCAACTGTCTTTAAGCAATGTTTATTGGTCTAGGTGAAGTGCTGGTTGTAGTATTTGAAGATGGCATGTGTATTTCTATGATAACCCACACCTGCTGCTCTTTAATATGAGACAGGGCAAGACAGGATGTTAGAGCTAATTCTCCATGCTGTGGACTTGGAACAAGCCTCCTCGAGATAGAGGCTATGACTTCTTGGGGCTTGAAAGATGGCACATCAGAGCTGAAGCATCTGACCCCAAAACACTAGATTCCATCTCAGTAGTATAATGCAAATTACTTTTTCTGCATATCCCTCTCTCTGAATATTGCAGAGATAGCTGCAGGTCTCCTACCTAACTCAGCTCACAGTACTCACCTAATTCCTGCCATTCTCAGTCATTCATCCTTAGGTCACTCCTCCTTCATGACAGAATAAAACCCAGGTTTGTCCTGGAATTAGGCCTTTGCTCTGGATCACCATGTCTGGATTTAAGACCCCTTGGCTCCCCATAACTATAAGTATGCTTTAGTGTCTTTATTCTACTAGTGGGTTGAACTAAAAGTGGTAGGTTGGAATTATCTTGACAGGATTCCAATAACATATTTGAGGATTACAAATATAAACTTCTTGACTGAGATGAGGACCAAAAAATACACTCTACATCTGTCACCACATGCATGCTAGCCCTGCCCTTGGGCACACAGAGCTGGCTACCAAGATCAGGCATGGTGGTGCACACCTGTAATCACAGTGCTGGGGAGGATGAATACAGAAGGATCACCAGGAGTCTGATCTATATATTGAGACCCTGTACCAAATACATTTACCAAAAAAAGAAAAAATTCTCCCAAAATCAAAATAAAATGATACTCCATAAAGAAACCTGAAAGATGTAAGATAGTAACATATATTTTTACAGCAAATATTCTTTCAATTAATTTTATTGAGAAGCAAATAGCAATGACACAGTTTCAAAATGATTAGTAGGACAATTTCAATAATTAATACACTGTATATTCCTTTCTTAATAGTGATTATTCATAGTACAAGATGCACACATGATATCCTCTTAAAACGCTATTAGTACAAATCTTTCTTCTCATTGAATTAAGAGAAAGTAGCTGTATATCTATCCTGTTTTGTATATACAGATACAAAATGGTCCGTCATTTGTATCCCCTTTTTAGTCCAGTAGTCCATAATAGTAGTGGGTTATCCACAGGACTAGCAATGTCAGAAGTTGTTGATTTGAGCCTTTCGCAGCTCAACATATTAATATGGTCTTACTTTATATACCTCATTTTTATACTTTTCTGCTGGATGGTTAAGACCAAGATAAAGCAAAACCTATATAACAAGAAATGTAACTTTTATATCTGCCAAGGTCAGTCAAATCCCCTCAGGATTTATCCTGAAACCCTGTACCATAGTTTATAGATCTTTTGTCAGTGTCAGCCATGTGGATGAGTCACAATCATTGCTTGAGCAATTTGTTCTCTGTGAAAATCTGAGAAAATGTTTTCTTTCCTTAGGCAAACTCTACATCACTGATTGCTTTCCTCTGTGACCCCATAACCTCCTTGATCAGAAAATTTGAGATATCACTGAGTTATAGGATATTACAGTACAGGTTCTCTTATGTCCTGAGTCCTCACTGACCTTGAAAGGCTAGGGCCAAAGTCTTGGCTGTCCTTGCAGCCCTTCTTTTCCTATAATTTGTAATCTGCATACTTAAGTTGTTAACTCTCCAGAAGAGAAGCTTAATGATATTATTACCCTAATAACATTGGCAGTTGAGCTTAACCTCATTATCTGTCTGAATAACAAACATCTTAGATATAACATGGAACAGGTATTTTCCATTAAGTATTGATATGCTAAATTTTAAATCACTACATAATGTGAAGAAAAAATATTTTAAAAATAGGAATAAACAATTACATATTTTTACACAGAAATTTAGAAATCTAACCATATATAGCATTTTAGCAGGACAGTCCTATGACATTATTTTTTTTCTGTTGTTCATATTTATTACACTTTTTTAAAACAAAAATTTACTTAAGATACAGTGTGGCAGTAATTGGTATGACATGACAAGCAGGACATATTTAGAAGACCAGAATGACAGGAGTTCCAAGCATGACCCTACTATTATATATTGCTATCTGCAATGCAGTTTGCAACAAATATTCTAAACAAGAGAAATTAAGAAAAAATGAGAATACTTTTATTTCAAACATTGTATAAGGGAGAGAAAAACAATGATGACAAAATGTCTTTGCTTTTTCTCTGTATGATGACTTGTATTCATCTGTAGGAATCTGGAGTAGCAAATTTGATCTAACAGTTATAAAAATGGTTTGGAAAGTAAAAGAGTAATTTGATATTAATTGAGATAATTTATGATTACTGTTTTAAAATAATTATTCTTGTATTTTATGGTACGTGCTACTATAGTTACAAATGAAATATCACAAAGCCTAGGATTAGCATCAAAGTGATCCACAAGAAGAATGGAAATGTTTATAGAACAGAAGGTAATTGAGAATAAACTAAGGCATAAAGCATGTGATGGTAGTAAATTATCTGTATATTTTACATTTTTTAATAATAAAATGATTTTTTTGAGATTCTGGTAAATAGTCATAATGTATAACAGAAATAATAGGACCAGGGACTTTTCTAAAAAATTTGAGTGGTGTTTCATTTACAACAACTGTAAGATATATCAAAGAGGTTTTAGAGAAGAATAGCCAGAAGACACATCTATAAAAATATGTTTTTCTTTAATCAAAATAGTTTGTGAAGGTATTGACAAAGTCTTGTAGGAAAGCACTAAATAAACTAATTTAGATAACTACGCACCGTGTGCATATATGTATTTGTTACTATGTAAAACATACAGAGACATATATATATATACAACTGTAATTCAATTCACTTTGGGGTCTTATAGAATATTTTGTAGCACAGAAGAAAAAAATGTCATGATATCTGAAGCTAACAACTGAGGGTTTGTAACTTGTCATGGAAAGATTCACTATCATACCTCACAGGGCAGTGTCTCTGGGCTCACCGTTCTAAAAATATGAGGATTCTTAGAGCCCAATTTTCCTTTCTGACAGGTTTTCACAGGAGAATTCTCACAACGAGGACTTAGAAGTTCATGACATTCAAGATCTTTTAGATTTTGGAGCATTTTTTCAGTGCATATAAATGATTGTCACTGAGACTTTAAACACAATAAGAAAATGCCATCTCTGTCCACTTCCTTATGCCTCAATCAGTCCATCTTGCCTTGGAGAACACAATTATAATAACAGAATTGCTTCTTACTTGTGATTATTGATTTCATATAATTTTCATGTTGTCACTCATGATAAATATAACTTTGCTATTTTGTATACATAGGATATTGTTATTTATACCATTAACCACATGAATAATTGTCATATGAACAGAAATGCTTTTATTTAGATATTTCATTCCAAAATTCAATTATTCTAGATATGTTGTTAATGATATTGAACATTATTTACTTCAGAATGAAACACTCATTCATAACTTGCATGATACACCATATATGGATATATTAACTGGTGGAGGAATATTATAAAATGTGTTATCTACAGTGAGATTTATTTTGTTGAAAGTGATTGGACTATTCAGTTCTTTATATTGTTTCTGTCAAATCTTACTAACATATGATAAAGTTTATCAGTTTTGATTTAGTGTAAGAATAATAATAGAAATTGTCTCTTAAAGAAAATTGACATTCACAATTGCTTAGCAAACTACATAGTGATAAATGCCCTCATAACACCAACTGGATCACAAGTCAAATGATATCTAATAAGAGATAATGATCTAATGAAAGAGATAAATTATGTCAGAGAGGTGCAAGAGATTATTTTTCAAATAATCTGTGATCTAATGATAGAAATGA
Organism: Octodon degus; assembly: GCF_000260255.1. NCBI lineage: Eukaryota > Metazoa > Chordata > Mammalia > Rodentia > Octodontidae > Octodon > Octodon degus. The sequence goes on along the minus strand of NW_004524939.1, from coordinate 648,557 downwards.
TAATCTAATAATCATAAGATAAAGAATTTCCATAGTGCTTGACTGTTTTCAAAATATCTTCCATCTATTATAATACTTTCCCACTATTATGTTTGTTCTGAAATATTTAATTTATTTATTATTTTATAATATGGTGAAAAAATTCCTGAGTTACTTACACAAGGAAAATCTCCACGCTTTCCTTGTCAATTATTAATGAATTTAATTCCTTAAGATACTTCATTATATTTTATTTCTTTTTCATCTTTTGGGTGAGTTATTTATTTTGCTAGACTTCTTGTTCTCTCCATTACATTATTTAATAGTTTTAGTTCTGCAATCTTAAAGCCCTTTCACCTTTCAGAAGAAATTCTCCTTTTTTCTTTTAAAGTCCTTGAGTCACTAGTGAATTGTATTTTTGTATCAATTTTAAGGAGTATGTTGGTGAATAAATACTTTTGATAAATCTTGTTCTCTTTGTTCTCTAAGTCATTAAAAACATATTTGTTTATTAACTCATGTAAAGATACTCTGATTTTATTTTATAAACCACAGTGATGTGCCACATAATCACATTAAAAGATTGTGTGCATAATAGTGATCCTATGTATTAAAGAAGTCAAGCCTCACCATTGTCTAGCGACATTGTGGCCTTCATAATGGCACCAAACAAGGCATTATCTTGTATTTGAGGGGATGATAGTGTAAACGAAACGACGTAATGACTTACCATAAAAATTATAGCATGTGCAATTATGTATAGAGCATAATACTTTGCAATGATTTTAAACAACTATTAGTGCTTCATGTGTATGTTATATTATGCCTTTTATTGTTATTTTAGAGTGGGCTTCTACCTTTTAAAATGTTTTTAACTGTAAAGTAGCCTCCAACGAATACTTCCGTTAATACTTCAAAAGATGATATATTTGTGTATGTTAACAGGATGGTTTGGATAACAGTACTGTGTGTCTATGCTGGTCTACCGAAAGGAGCAGACGATTCTTAATTTGTTTTGTCTATTTTTTTCAATTGTTTCACCTTTTTCTCTTCTTAATTTCTTATATATTTCTTCAAATTTTACATTTAAACATTTGGTAATAGAAAAACTGTTTTGAAGACAACATTATGCATTACAGCAAATATTGTGAAATTCATGCTACTTTGTTAAGTGAAATTCTGTATAATGTATAACTTGAAATTATAAACTCTGTATAATTCTGTATAACTTGATTTTTTTCTGTTTTAATACTACTTTGTACTTTCTTTATAAAATAAATAAAAATACATTGCTATCACAAGGGGTAACACCTCCAATGTGTCATTTTCCCCAGTGAGCTTTCACTGTGGCAACATATGGAACTAAATACAGTGGATGATACCAACCCTGTGCATATTAAGATAATGTTTCAGTAGTATCTCAGTCTTTCCAAAAAAAATTAAGGATAAATACAGAAAATGGTTTTTAGGACTGGAGAGATATCTCAGCTGCCTAAGCTCCCACCTGGCAAGCACAAGGATCCAGGTTCTATCTCTACTGTTGCATGTCGTGACAGTGAGTAACTGTGCATGGTGGCACATGCTTATAATCTCAGCACTGTAGAGGCTGAGATAAGAGAATCACTATAATTCTGAACTGCATAACAAGACCATGCATCAAATAAATAAATAAATAAATAGTTTTTGGAATAAGTATTTAAAGACAGATAATATTTCTGAACAGATGTACAATGCATTTGTGTTTTAAACTAGTTATTACAAGAGTCAAGAATTAAAAGAATATAAGGAAAAAATTTCATTCCTCTAAAGTAAATTTATTATTGAGGAAAGTGCTGTTTGGGAAATTGGTGCATTCTACATGTGTTGCATTTATAAACGTACCAGTAATGGTACAGGCCTTCACACTCACACATCACCCACTGACAGACTTGCCAGAGTAACATCCCACTCTGTGGACTTTATCTATCTATGGTTAAGCACTCTCTATTGTTGTACTATTTTTATATTTCATATATAACATTTTCTGTAGCTTTTCTATGTTTATCTATTCAAAAACTTGTCACTTCTGTTACAATTGTCTATAGTTAGTGTAGTGACATGCCTTAGAGGTTTATAGCCTGGAAGCAAAGGGTCATTCCATGTACACCAGGTGTGTATTACAGTGACCCTTAGCTTGGAGCATCAGCTTGACTAGTTTGACAACCCACCCAGGGATCTGGGGAGCCCACTTCTATGCATGGCTGGGTGATCACAGATGAGCCTCATGTATGGTCTCTCTCAGTTTGAACTTTAGAGCTGCTTCCCTGTTCTGTTTTTCTACCATCATGAACTAGGCTGTTTGCTTAATCAGGTCTTTCTGCTATGAAGTTTCTTCAAATCCAGCTGGTCATTTACTGAATTTCCTGGAATGATCTGCTAGATTAGCTCCCCCATTAAGTTGTGTGTGAAATATAGTGGCTCCGAAAAGAAAAAGCTAATATAAGAATCTGTTTCCTGTAGGTTTGTTTAACTCCACTGTAGATTATCACACAAAGATGACATCACCTAAGGACATATCTCATAAAATACATCCCCACCATTAATCAATACATGGCTGATAGTTTTCCAACAAAATGTTTAATATTCCTTCTGTTATATTCTTTGTATAGGAATTAAGTGTAATACATTATTATGTTCTTGAATACCTACCTGTGGAATATGGAAAGATGGCACTTTATTCCATACAGCAGTGGTAAGTGATAAAAACACCTTGCACAATAATGTTTTCAATACATACTAAATCACTGTGGCTTATGTATCCCAGAGAAACAATCTACAGTTCAGAAAAACAACTGAAATATTAAAGGTTCACTGTATCATTTTTAGTGTAGAGGTTTTGAGTGATATATATATATATATATATATATATATATATATATATTATCTCATATTACTTAAAAAATTAGAAAAGCAAATTATTCTACAAACACACACTGGACATGGAGAATTCCTGAAACTGTGTGACTTCATGTTCTGATTTTTATTCATTTAATTTTTGTTATCATTGTTATTTCCATGGGACCTACGCAGTTTTCATAGTTTTCAATGTTCAAAAGAGTCATGAGAGGCCGCGCTCTTGGGACCACTCCAGATCCACTCAACCCCAGTCTGTGTGAGGATGTGGGAGAGCTTCTGCACTGTTCTATGCCAGCTGGACCTCTCCAGACAAAGCCCAGGCCCACTGCGGGAGTGAGACCTTTCACCACGCACTCAGGAACCCACCTCTTCAGAGCCAGCCCAAGCCCACCCCGTGAATGAGAACTTCCACCATGTTCTTGAGACCCCACCAGACCCGACTAAGCCCAGACCTGGTGAGTGTGTGGGAGAGCTTCTGCACTCTCCTGTCCACCCTCAATACCCCTCCAGATGCAACCCAGGGCTGGCATACAGGCCTGGGGTGAAACTGCAGCTGAAGTCACTGTAGTGAGACTTTGTAGTAGGGTCAAAACCACATAACTAAATCAGGAAAAAAACATCTTGCCAGAGAGGCAAAACAGGTTCAGGTCCAAGGGCAGCAGCAGTAAGGAGCTGAGCATATTAGGCAGGCACAAGCCAGGCACAACTGGATGAACTCAAACGTTGTATATCAGCACCTGAATTTTAGGAGGTGCTAAGGTTGCAACTGCACCAAAGTTCTACACCAAAGGTCAGTGGACAGTGCTATACAAAAAGACAAAGAGAAGGAGCAAAATGCAATCTCAGGTCCTGAGCTCACCCAGAACAAATGTAAAGGACACTAGCACAACTGTAACGTCTGAACTAATACCCTCTGAAGTAAAGAAAGAGCAGAAAGTTATAGAGGAACTCATATCAGAATTAATCCCTTAAATAAAAAAGAAATCTCTAAATTAAGATCATCTGAAGTAAAGAATCAAATGCAGAAACATACAGAGGAAATCAGAGCACAAACACTGAAGTAAAAGGATTAATAACTGCTTCTCAAGAAGACATTGATTAAAAAATACAGAAGATTGTAACTGCTCTTTTACTCTGAAGTAAAAGGATTGATAACTGCTTCTCAAGAAGACACTGCTAAAAAAATACAGATTAGAAAAGCAATGGACTCCTTCAATAAGCAGTATAAGAAATAAATAGATTGCATGCAAACAAAACTTATTGGAATTTATGGGATGTGATGAAATCAGTTCTCAGAGAGAAATTTATAGATGTGGACTCACACATTAGATAAACAAAAGGGGAACAAATAAACACCATCAGGTTTCACCTCCAACATTTAAAAATCAAAGAGCAAACCAAACCCAGGCCCAAAGATGGGAAGAAATCATGAAGATTAGAGCAGAAATTAAGTCAATTGAGACAAAGAATGCAGTTCATAGAATTAGCGAATCAAAAAGTTAGTTTTTGAAAGATTAAAGAGATATAGAGGAACTTAAAATTCCAATCACAAGATTGTAAAACTGCTTCAGTAAAAGTGAATGCATAGTTTCAGATCTTGAAGATGCTATCACAACTAGTGAAAAAGTAAGAAAAGATCTATGAAAAACAACTAGGATAAAGGAAAAAGTATTTCATCACCTGCAAGACAATGCAAAGATAAATAAAGTGAGACTAATAGGCATCAATGGGTAAGAAGGAGTCAATGCAAATGATATAAAAAGAATATGGGCAGAAGCAATAACAGAAAACTTCCCAAATATGAGGAAACAATCGGACATTCAGTAACTGAAGCATACAAAACTCCAAATAACTTCAATCCAATTACAAATACAATGAGATATATAAAAGCCAAGATCCCAGAAATCAATCACAAGAACAATACACTGAAAGCTGCTAGAGAAAAGAAACAGATCATATTTAAAGGAAAACCCATCAGAATAAAAGCAGACTTCTCTTCACAAACAGAGCAGAGAACTTCAAGTCCTCAATGAAAAAAATTCCATCCCAGTCTACTATACCCTGCAAAACTCTCTTTTAAGTTTGATAGAGAAGTGAAATACTTTCATGACAAAGGACAACAAAAGAATTTCATGATAACAAAGCCAACACTACATAGACTACTAAAAGATGTTCTAGAGAGAAACCAAAATGATCAGGAACCACAAATGAGAATGGAAAAAACCCACTAAATAGAGCAAAAAAATTAACACAGGACAAAAAGGAGTAAACAACAGCAGGTAAAAAAAAATACATCGAGCTTAAATCAATACATCTCAATTATAACCATCAATGTAAATGGACTCAATTCACCAATTAAAAGAAATAGACTGGCACAGTGGATTAGGAAACAAAATGCAACAATATGCTGAATAGAAGAAACACACTTAACTCATAAAGAAATTCATACGCTGAAAGTCAAAGAATGGAAAACAATACTACATGGCCCAACACCTCAGAAAGAAGCAGGAGTAACAATTCTGTTTTCAGAAAATCTCAACTTCAAATCAAGAATGATCAAAGTAAATAAAGAAGGCCACTACATACTGGTCAAGAGAAAATAAAAGAGGATGAGGCAGCACTCTTAAATGTGTATGCACCAAACACAGGAGCTCATAACTATATAATACAAATCTTAATGGATATGAAAATTCTAATATCCAATACCACAATCCTAACAGGAGACCTTAACACCTGCTTACCCAACAAGATAGGTCAAGCAGATAAAAACTTAGCAAAGAAGTAGCTGAACTGAACCAAAAATTGGAACAAATAGACTTAGTGGACATATACAGAGTAGTCCACCCAATGACAGTTGAATATTCATCCTTTTCAGCTGCACATGGATCGTTTTCTAAAATAGACCACATACTGGCCCATATGTCATGCTTAAGTGTATGCAAGAAAACATAAATTATCCCATGCATATTATCTGACCACAGTGCAATGAAACAGGAAATAAATGAGACAAGAAAACAGAAAAACCTCTTAATTATGTGGAAATTAAACAACATGTACTACTGGACTGTGTTGGATTGTTTTGCTGAATTCAAGCACTTATAACATTCAGATGCCAATAGAATACCCTTCTCTGACAGGACTAAACTGGAGAGGGGGGATACAGAGGAAGGACCATTTTGTATTTGTATATACAGAATAGTTAGGATAGATGTATGGCTGCTTTCACTTGGTTCAGTAAGAGGAAGGATTTGTAGTAGTAGTGTTTGGATGGGATGTCCTCTCTGCTTCTTGTGCTGTGGATGACCGCTGAGAAGATAACAATGTGCAATGTATTAGTTATTGAAAATATCCTAATAGTCACCTTTTAAAGTGACCCATTCATATTTGTTTCTCAATAAGATAAAATAAAATAAAAATAAACAACACCCTACTCACCAACAAATGGGTCAGAGATGAAATTAAACAAGAAATTCAACGTTATCTACAATTCAACGAAAATGCAAACACAACTTATTGGAATTTGTGGGATGTGATGAAATCAGTTCTCAGAGAGAAATTTATAGATGTGGACTCACACATTAGAAAAACAGAAGGGGAACAAATAAACACCATCAGTTTTCACCTCCAACATTTAAAAATCAAAGAGCAAACCAAACCCAGAGCCCAAAGATGGGAAGAAATCATAAAGATTAGAGCAGAAATTAAGTCAATTGAGATGAAGAATGCAGTTCATAGAATTAGCGAATCAAAAAGTTAGTTCTTTGAAAGATTAAATAAAATTAATAAGCCTCTAGCTATCCTCATAAAAAAGAGGAAAGAAAAAATTCAAATACAAACAATAAGGAATAAAAAGGGTGTAACTACAACAGACCCAGTGGAAATTCAGAAGATTGTCAATAGTTACTTTGAGAATCTTTAAATAATAGAAGACACAGAAGAAATGGTACCTAGAAAGGTACAAATTACAAAAACTCAATCAAGAATATATAGCAACTCTCAATAACAGAATAACAGCCTATGAAATATGAAATGTAATAATAAAAAAACTACCAAGAATAAAACTCTAGGTCCTGATGTATTCACAGCTGAATTCTCCAAGAAAATAATGGAAGATATAATCCCTATACTCCTCAAAATCTTCAATGAAATTGAGAAGGAAGCAACCCTCCCAAAATCTTTCCTGGAAGCAAGTATTATGCTGCTACCAAGACCAGCAAAAGACACAACTAAAAAAAGACACTACAGGTCAATCTCCCTCATGAACATAGATGCAAAAAATCCTCAATAAAATCCTAGCAAATAGAATACAGCAAATCATCAAGAAAATTGTGCACCATGACTAGATAGGATTCAACCCAGGTTGCAAGGATGGTTCAATATTCGCAAATCTGTAAATGCACTACATCAATAGAGTGAAATCTAAAATCCACACGATCATCTCAATTGATGCAGAAAAGGCTATTGACTAAGTCAAACACTCATTTATCATCAAAGTCCTACTGAAAATTGGAATAGATGCCTTACACTTCAATCTGATAAAAGCCATCTCTGACAACCCAATGGCTAATATAATTCTAAATGGGGAAATACTGAATTCTTTTACTCTCAGATCTGGTACAAGACAAGGATGTCCTCTATCATTCCTCCTATTCAATATAATACTGGAATCATTAGCTAGAGCCATTAGACAAGAGAAAGAGATAAGAGGAATAAGAATAGCTAAAGAAGAAGTTAAATTCTCATTATTTGCGGATGGCATGATACTTCACTTGGAAGACCCAAAAATCTCCACCAAGAAGCTACCCGTGTTGATACATGAATTCTGTATATAGCAAGATACAAAGGCAATAGCCAAAAGTCAGTAGCATTCTTCTACACAGTTAACAAACACACTGAGAGGGAAATTAGAGAACCAATAGCTTTTACAATAACACCGCAGAAAATGAAATACTTGGAATTCGTCTAACTAAAGAAGTCAAAGGTCTTTTGAAGGAAATTTATAGCACTCAGAAAAAAGTGATTGTAGAGGATTTCAGAAAATGAAAAGATATTCCCTGCTCCTGGATAGTAAGAACCAGCATTGTGAAGATGGCCATACTCCCAAAATTGTTGTACAGATTTAATGTAATCCCTATCAAACTAACACCAACATAACATCTAGACCTAAAGAAATTGTTCCTAAAATTTTTTGAAGCCAGAAAAGACCTAGAATAGCAAAGGCAATTCTGGGCAACAAAGATAAGGCAAGTGGCATTACAATTCCTGACTTGAAATTATACTACAAAGCTACTGTGATAAAATCAGCATGGCACTGGTAAGGGAAGAGACCTGAGTATAAATGGGATACATTAGAACATACAGAAACCTCTATGAACACACTCAGCCACCTGATCTTTGACAAAAGGGCCAAACATGCTCACTGGAAGGATAGCCTCTTTAACAAATGGTGCTGAAAAAAATGGCTATCTGCATGCCAAAAACTAAAACTTGACTCAGGTCTATCACCACGCACTGAGGTAAAGTCAAAATGGATTAAAGATCTAAACATTTAAACAGAAACACTAAATCTACTGGAAGAGAAAGTAGGAGGAATTCTTGAAAACTTTAGGGGTAGGCAATGCGTTCATGAAGAAAAATCAAATTGTATGGCTAACACTTGAAAGATTTAACAACTGGGACCTCCTATTGAGAAATTTTTGCACCTCAAAAGAAATTACCAACAAGGTGAAAAGACAACCTACAAATTTCAAAAATATCTTAACAAATAAGCACTCAGACAAAGGTCTGCTCTCTAGAATTTAGAAATAACTAAAAAAACTTTAGCGCCCATAAACTTTAGCGCCCCATCCAGAAATGGGTTTCCAAGATGAACACACACTTCTTCAAGGTAGAAATTAAAGAAGCAAATAAATATATTAAAAATACTCCACATCACTAACCATCCATGAAACGCAAATTAAAACACTGAGACACCATCTCACCCCAGAAAAAATGGCTATCATAAACAAATCAACAACAAATGTTGGAGATGCTGTGGGGAAAAAGGAACACTTCTCCACTGCTGGTGGGAATGTAGACTGGTGCAACCATTATGGAAATCAGTGTAGAGAATCCTTAAAAACCCAGGAATGTAAATCTCATTCAGAACAGCTCTCCTCCTACTAGGAATTTTCCCGGAGGAACTGTAAATGTTCTATCATACTGATATATGTGTACCTATGTTTATAGCAGCCCAATTTATGATAGCCAAATCTTGGAAACAACCAAGACGCCCATCACCTGAAGAATGGATGAAAAAGATGTGGTATTTTTATACAATGGAGTATTACTCAGCTATAAAGAATGATAAACTTGAAGCCTTCATATTTAAGTGGATGCCACTTGAAGATATATACATAAGTGAAATAAACCAGACCTACATGTGAAAATATCATATATTCTCCCTAGTATAAGAATTCAAAAGAAGAAATACAAATATAAAGGCCTAACATAATTAAAAGGAAAGTGAGAACTTGAGGATTAGACAACGTAAAGAGGGCAAGGAGAAAATTGAGGAAACATGATAGGGGCAAAACCATAAATTTATATGCATGAGATGGGTAAGGCAATGATCCTGAGAACTATCAGGAGATTGTTGAAAGTATCAGTTATTGGTGGGATTCTCACCCTGACTAAATATGTATGCTGATGCCTGGGAACTATGTGACTGCATTGAAGACAGCAATGGGTAATAGTGGGGTCATGCTTGGAATGCCTGTCATTCTGGTCTTCTAAATATGTACTGCTTGTCATGACACACCAATTATAACCAAACTGTATCTCAAGTATATGTTTTGTTTATTTGTTTTAGAAAAGGTAATGAATGAAAAAAGAAAATAAGTGCCACAGGACTGTCCTACTACAATGATGTATATGGTTAGATTTCTAAATTTCTGTGTAAAAAATATGTAAGTGTTTATTCATATTTTTAAAATATTTTCCATTTTTTAAATTCTTTTTCCATATTGTATAGAGACTTAAAGTTTACTATATCAATATTTGATGAAAAATACATGTCCCGTCTTATGCCTAAGATGTTTGACATTGAGACAGAGAGTGAGGCTAAACCTAATTGCATACGTTGTAGGGTAATAATAATCTTCTCTTCTGGAGGGTTAAGAAACTAAGTTTGTAGACCAAAAATGAGAAAAAAAGAAGGGCTGCAAGGACAGCCAATATTTTGGCCCTAGTCTTTCAAGGTCAGTAAGGTTGCAGGACATAGGAGAACCTATACTGTAACATCATGTAACTCAGTTATATCCCAAAATTTCTGATCAAGGAGATTATGGGGCCACAGAGGAATGTGATCTATGATGTTATGTGTGCCTAAAGAGAGTCACATGCAGAGAAAACATTTTCTCAGGCTTTCGCAGAGAACAATTGGTCAAGCAATGACTGTGACTCATCCACATGGCTGACACTAGCAAAGGATCTACAAAGTGAGGTACAGGGTTTTGGGATCAGTCCCAACGGTACTTCACTGACCTTGTCAGATACAAAAGTTACATTTCTTGATATGTAGTTCTTGCTTTTTCTCAATCTTAACCGTCCAGCACAAAAGTGTAGAAATGAGGTAGGAAAGGTGAAGCCATGTTAATATCCAGAGCCGTAGAAGGCTCAAGTCAACCAATTCAGACATTTCCAGTTCTGTTGATAACTCACTACTATTGTGGACTACTGGACTACATTGGAATATTTTGCTGAATTCATGCACCTACAATATTTAGATGGCAATGGAATACCCATCTCTGAAAAAACTAAACAAAAAAAGAACATATAAATGAAGAACAATTTTGTATCTGTATATACAACTAGGATAGATATATAGTCACTTTTTCTTAATTCAATAAGAAGAAAGATTTTTACTAGTAGTGTTTGGACAGGATGTCATGTCTGCATCTTGAGCTATGAATGACTACTACAAAAACAACAATATGCAATGTATTAGTTGTTGTAACTCTCCTACCAACCTGTTTTGAAACTGTCTCATTGCAATTTTTTCTCAATAAAATTAATTTAAAAAGTCAAAAGAAATGAATCAAGTTGCCCTCAAGTTCAAAATCACCATATTTGACTAAATTGGTCATCCCTTTCTGATTAACAGAGTCAAGTACAAGTTCACCACGTGGATTATTAGAAAGTTCCTTTTCTTGAAAAGTATTTTAGGTCAGATGTACTTATTGAGAATGCAGTTGATAAAGACCAATATGTCAGCAATTTAATCTTCTTTTCTATGTTCTTATACCTAATATACCTTACGATGTTATCATTAACTTTTTTTTTATTGCACTTCTCCAAGGTCTCATCACTCAGGCAGTTGTAGACCTTTACAAGAGTAGGGAAAACAAACATAGTCACTTTTATGAGGCTTAGCACAAAAGACTTCACAGTTTACAACTGAAGACTTAACCTATATCTTCAATTTACTAACTCAGCATAGTCTTTAAACGTTTAACATCATGGGCACCATCATCTATAAATTAGTATTGATATAAAATTCCATCAAAAATTCCATTTATCCCAGCTTTCTTCACATTTATTCACATACCCACACACCCACACCACACACACACACACACACACACACACACACACACACACCATAGATTCAGAAAAGTGTGCAAACATATTTGTGTAGCCTCAGTAGATGAATAAATTATTGAGGTGAGGGAGGGTGTTTCAAACATGTAAGCTATTACAGGCAGGAACAAAGACAAAAGCACAGCGACATAAAACAAATATGGTACCAAAATTCAAAACAAGAATAGAAAATAAACAATGATTGTTATAGCACGTATTTTTAACATCAAATTAGTTGCTTAGATTACCAGATACCAGCATGCAAGATTTATCAAACAATTAAACATTAACGCTTCATTTTTGTTCTTGCTATTTTTTCTCTTTAAAATATACTTTTTAAATTATTTCAGGCATAAAATAAAAAGAAAAACTGCAAAGAAATCCTGAATAGTTAACCTGCATAGAGAGTTACGAATAATGTTGCTTTGTAGGTTTTATTATTCATGTTTTCTATAAAACTGTCATTGTACAATGAGAAAAATAAATTATTTATGTACATATTATAGAATATGCTTTAACTAGTTTCCACTTCTACCTGGAAGCCTATTTCAGATCCAGAAGGACCCCAAATCTACATCCCCTGCCACCATCCACCGCTGCCACCCTCAATCCCTGTGCCAATTCATAAGGACCCAAGAAACTTGTACCCTATCCACAGACCCTGGATTCTCCACATCTCATGGCAACAGAGTTGACAGCCAACAGACCAACTTTACTAAAGAAAAGACCAGCATCCAGGAGAATTTTCTTTCAGGACTGAAGACATCCTCTTCAGGTGAGTGACAGCCATAGGAACTAGGCATCCAGAGAGGAAGAGCTAAGTAAGGATCACCTGAGAGATGCAGGATCAGGTAAAGAAGATCACAGGGCCTTTATTCTATCATGAGAAGCCAGGCTTAGGGACAGTAATCTTTAGAGGTGGCACTCCTGTAAAAGAAGTCATTTAGTTTAGTAGTATGTTTAAGCTCTGGCACTGTTGTCAATATATATCAGAAATCAGTACTCTGAATTAATTTATGTCAGGGGCCTAATTATCTTCACTAAAATTTGAGTGCTCTTTGTTTCAGTAAGGGACTCTTCATGAATGGTTTCTATGGCTTGTCAGTATCCAGTTGACACTTGACCCCATTGTCATTGTTGAATTTACTGCAATAGACAAGGTAACCTAATGACTGGCCAATCGGTTTTCTCTCTATACCAATACCTGAATTCGTTGGGGATCATAAATGATACTGTGGCTCATTTCCAAAGGGCACTGAGCCAAATATCTTAAAAATACCTGCACAAAAAAATCAAAACAAGGGGCCGGGGAGATGGTTCAGTAGAATAAGCACTTGCCTGGCAAGCGAAAGGGTCTGAGTTCAATCCCCAGTTCTGCCAAAAAAAAAAAAAAAAAAAGGAACTAGAAAATTAACAAGCAATATAAAATGACAAAGCAACAAAAGCTCCCAACTCCTCCAAACTTGGTATGGAGGCATTGAAGGGAAGAAAATAATATTCTAAACAGAACATATATCTGAAAGGGTACCAGTGAAAGTGAAACAATTCCATAATGTACTTGACAAATTTAAAGATGATATAACTAATTATATAGTCAATGTAATGAAATAGATAATGAATGAATCCAGAGAAGACATGAATAAACAGTTAACTGAGCTAAAGAGAGAGATGGAAAACACGAATGCCCAGCATACCAAAGAATGGGGGTCTGGAAGAAATTTCTAAAAAAAACCCAAAAGATTAAAATGTTATTGAATGTATGGGTAGTAGGAGCAAACACTGTGAAGATGGTGTGCCAGATGTAGGACAATACTGTGGTCAGTGATTAATCAATCAATGAGAGACACTCAAGATCTGGAGACAGAGTTATTGAGGACAACAGGCATTGATCAGGATCTTTCTCAAGCTATCAGGTACTGATTTCTGGTGATATAGGGCTTATATGAGATAAGCAAGCACGGAAATTTGAAAAGAAAATACACTGGCTGGGAAAAGGCATTTTCTGTTACACCAGAAACACATCCAACATAAAAAGAATTTCATAAAATAAAAATTAAAATATATAAACCAATATTTCAAGCAATGGGAAAGTGAAAACAAACAGGAATAGCTACTCTATTTTTCACACAAGGTGGATTTCAAACTTAAATTGATCAAGAGTCAAGAAGAAGATTATTCATTAGTTAATGGAACACTTATCAGCAAAAGATAACAATTATATACATATGTGCAATAAACCATGGTGCGCCCAACTTCTGAATTCTAGTGGTATAAATGTCCAAATAAACATCAAATGCAATTAAAATAAGAATCTCAATCTGCACCATAACAAATAGATCAAATAATTTAAAAAGTCAACAAAGTAATATTAGAGATGTAACAAGTCTACAAACAAATTAAATAAATATTTATGTCACATTGCACCTCTCAATAGAATATATAGTCTTTAGAATCATACATGATAGTTTCTCCAAAACTAGCTACATACTAATGAAAAAAGTATGTATAAGTAAGTGCAAATGAATTGAAATTTTACCATGCAGCATATCAGGTTACACAGCAATGAATCTATAAATCGATAGCAAGTAAATCATACAAGATAGGGAAACATGTAGAAACTAAAAAACACAGTCTTAAATAACTGATTGGTCACAGATGAAATTAAAGAAAAAAAAAGGAGTTCCTAGATCTAAAAGGTAATGCCAGTACAACATACCAAAACTTAGAAGAAGAAACAGTAAAAGCTACCACATGAGGGAAGTTTACACTAGTGGATGCTCACATAATGAAAACAGCATAAGCCAAATAATTACACTAAAGATGTGCCTCATGATCTTAGACAATAACTATCCAAACTTAGAGCTTGTAAAAGAAAGGAAATTGTAATGAGCAAAAGTTAATGACATAGAGAAAAAATATTTAGGAAGATTCAATGAATCAGTAAGCTAGTTCAGTGACAGTATAAAGTAGATAAACACTTAGCCAATATTTTAAAGAAGAGAAAGAAAAGATCCAAATTAGTACAATTAGAAATAAAAGCATTGAAAACACAATAGACACTGCTTAAATGAAAAAGTATCAGTAGCTATTTCACAAACATAAGCCCAAAATGCATAATTCAGAGGAAATAAGATTCCTAGATATATATGAATTGTCAAAACTTAAGACTTAAAATATTTTTCAATATATTTAGTACAGGGTCTCTCTATGTAGATTGGACTCATAGTGATTCTCCTGTTTTCAGCCTTCCGAGCACTGGCATTACAGGCATGTGCCACTAAAAATCCAAACCGAATTCATGAGATCAAGAAGACTGCACATTATGACCAAGTAGGATTCATTCCAGGGAGACAAGGATGGTTCAACATATTCAAATCAATAAATGTAATACACTATACCAAGGACTGGCCAAATAGCTCAGTGGATTAAAGCACCTGCTTAGGCAGACACAGCAGCGGGGGTTAGATCCCCGGTGTGCCATATGGGCCTTGCCCCAGGGGCATGCTGTGACAGAGATTGAGGCTGGGCGTGGTGGCAGGTGCCTGTAATCCCAGCTCTTAGGAGGCTGAACACAGGTGGATCACTACAAGTCCAATCTACATAGTGAGACCCTGTAGACCCTGTACTAAAATACAAAAATAAATAAATAAATAGAAAATAAATGTACTATACCAATACCAATAGATCCAAAGACAAAAGTGGCATGACCATTTTAATAAATGCAGAAAATGATTTGACAAATTCTAACACTTATTAATTATGAAAACTTTATCAAATGGACTTTACCTTCATATTATAAAAGCCATTTATGAGACACCACCAACTAAATGTTCAAAAACTGAAAGCTTTTTCTCTAAAATCAGGAACAAGACAACAATGTCTATTATCTTCACTCCTATTCAATATAATTCTGGAAACATTAACCAGAGCAATTAGAAAAGAGAACTAAAAGGAATAAAGACAGCAAAGGAGGAGTAAAATTATCATCATTCACAGATGATATGATATTCTACATAGAAGATCTCAAAAATGTCACCAAAAAACCTTATCGATCTAATATGAAAATTCAGCAGTGTAGTGGGATATAAAGTCAACACTCAAAAATCAATACCATTCCTGTACACAAGTGAGAAACTCAAAGCGAGAAATTAGGGAAATCACAAGCTTCACAATAACATCTAATAAAATAAAATACTTAGGAATCAACCTAACAAAGGAAGCAAAAGAGCTGTACAGTGAAAATCACAATACCCTAATTAAGGTGGGGGGGGGTCAAACCCTTGTCCCTGCGCTTGCCTAAGTAAGGGGCTTAGTATGCTGAGTTATCTGATCAGCTTGTCTTATTATTTGGTTATTGTCTCAGTTACTCTTTCTTGTTGCTGGGACAAATACCCCACACTCAAAATGAAGGACAGAAAGGTTTATTTAGCTCACAGTTACTGGAAGTTTCAGTTCATATTCAGCTGGCTCCAAAGCAGAGAACAACCTTCCATAAAAGCAGCAAAGAGCAAGAGAGCAAAATGGAGGAGTAGCAGCAACAGTGACTACAGAGAGCAGGTCTATATCTCTTATGTATCATTCAGGCTGTCCACCTCAAGCTGGGTGTAGTACTCCCAACCATAATCCCAACATTATTCAGACCCATAATCCCAGTCTTGGATCATGAGTTCGTCTTAAGCCCTCAAGTCTCCACCCCATGATTTACATGAGGCTTTGAGGGGACAACTAGACAATTTTTAAACATTTTTTCATAAAAGAACACAGGGCAAACATTAATAATTTCCCATCAGGGAAAAAAAATAAAAGCACAGCTGATTGTCAACATTCATTTAATTTTTAGTAATTGATAAACTGCATATATTGTATATGAAAGTATCACTACTAAAAATAGAATGCTATAAATGAGATTTTTTTGTTTACAAAGACTATTGATATTCTGTGCAATGTGTAAGTAGTAGTGGAAGAGAAATGTCATGGCAAACACTGGGGGCAAGTTTATAACTCTAAATATTGTAGCTGCAAGTGGTTCAAGTCAATTTACCCGGGACAAATGGAAAATTAACTATACAGAGTACTTGCTTCACAAAATCACTGAGTAGAGTCTGTTACCTGCTCTCAATTTTTTCTTTAATCGATGTTTTGATAAATTAGCTAAAATTTTGATGTTTTGACTTGATATTTAATCTTTCACTTATTAATCATGAGAGTCCCACAGTAAATAGGCTATCAGTTTTCCTCGGACATAAACAGTACCATGAGAAAAACTTGTTTTATGGGTACAGGATATCCTAGTAACAAACTCCACCACTATATATATGAGAAGAGCGTTGTTCTCAGTTTTTCATAAATGGTAATGCATGGAATTTTGGCTATTAATAATCTACCATACCTCCTGCAATGAAGAAACAAAGTAAAGCACAGGAACATTAAAGAGAGATTAAATTACATACTGAATTTATATGAACCAATTCTAGAGTTCACTATTAGTCCTGTGTTTTAATAGATATTGTCTAATTTAATAAGCATCAGAAATTCTCTTAGCCTTTTCACTTGATGAAATTTTTTGAGCAGTATCTGCCATATAACACATTCTTACTCAAACTATGCAGTGTTTCTATTGTATTATTATTCTTAGTAATAGTGGTATTTAGCTCTATTATTTTAATTTTCAAAATTTTTGTTATTTATTTGGTCTGTGAAAAATACCTCATCTTATTTTCATGTATTTCTCTTTAATTTTTTAAAGATCCTTAATTGGTTGGCTTTATGAATATTATTCTTATGTATAATTTTGTAACCATTATTCCACTATTTTGGGCATTATCTTCTGCACAGATGACCCTGTCCCTGTAAGCCACTTTATGTATACTTATAGGACTGTTTCATTCACAAAGCTGCAGACATGCAATGCTTCCCAAATCTTCAATTATGTTACTCAACAGATTGTGTGTCGTTTTGAATTTGTAATGTGAACTTCTACTTATTGCATTTTTAATAATCATTAAAGCCTTTGAGAGCACATTTGTTGGCTTTTTTTCCTCTATGTATGTTTATCATAATATTTGTCACAAATACTACTTTGCTTCCTCATTGCTGTATTAATTCATTCATGCATTGCTTCAACTGCGTATATCTTCAACTACATGTCAAACCCTAGGCTGAAGAAAATTGTGAACCATCCAGAAGACATTATTGTATTGCTATTACCATACAACTTAGGTTGTTAAGCTTAACTTCACTATCTGTCTGAATATCAAACATCTTAGGCATAGCATGGAAAAGGTATTTTTCATCAAGTATTGATATGTTGAACTTTAAGTCCCTACAGAATATGATAAAAATTAAAAAAATAGAATATATTTTAAAAATAGGTATAAAGAATGATATACTTCTTGTGTTTACATATAACTCTAAAAAACTAACCATATATAACCTTGAAGCAGGACAGTACCACAATATTCCTTTTCCTGTCTCTTGCTTTCATTCACCACCCCCTTCTTTTTGAACAACCATCTACCCGAGAGACAGCACAGCAGCAACTGGAATGTCATGACAAGCAGCCCGTATTCAGAAGACCAGAATGACAGCCACAATAAACATGAAGCTACTATTACAGATTGCCATCTGCAGTACACTTGCTTAGTTCACAGGTATCAGTATATGTAGTTAGTCAGGGTGAGAATTTTTCCAATTAACTGCTAGATTCAAAAATCTTCTGTAGAGTCTCAGGATCATTGCCTTGCCCATCTTCTATGTATAACTTTATGGCTTGACACTGTCATGTTTCCTACCTTTTCTCCTTTCCCTCTCTTGATTAGTTAGTCCTCAAGGTCCTGCTTTCCTTTTTCTTGTATTATATATTTCTATTTGCATTTCTTCTTTTGAGTTCTTATACTAGGGAGACTATACGATATTTACACATGTGTGTCTGATGTATTTCACTGATGAGTATATGTTCAAGTGGCATCCACTTCAATATAAAAGCTTCAAGTTTATCATTCTTAATAGCTGGATAATACTCCATTGTGTAAAAATACCATGTCTTTTCAACCATACATCAGGTGATGGGCATCTTGGTTGTTTCCAAGATTTGGCTGTCACAAATTGTGCTTCTATAAACATAGGCACACATATATCACTATGATATGATGCTGTCAGATCTTCCAGGAAAATTCCCAGTACAGGAATACCTGGTCTAAATGGGATTTCCAGTCCAACTTTTCTAAGGAGTCTCCACACTGATTTCAATAACGGTTGCACCAGTCTACATTCCCACCAGCAGTGGAAGGGGTTCCTTTTTCCCCACAGCCTCTCCAACATTTGTTGTTGAGTGATTTCTTTATGATAGCCATTCTTTCTTGTTGCATAGGTCCTGCTTTACCTTGGTCTTAACCATCCAGCAGAAGAGTATAAAAATGTCGTCTAAGAAGTAAAGCCATGCTGTTATGTTGAGTTGTAAGGGACTCTTGTCAACAATTTCTGACATTGCCAGTGAAACGGAAGACCCAATACTATTATAGACTACTGAACTCTTTTAGAATATTTTGCTGAGTTTACACGCCTATAATATTTAAATGTTGGAATGTAATTTAAAAAAAGGGGGAATACAGATGAATGTCCATTTTGTATCTGATAGATACATAGTTACATTCTCTTAATGAATAGAGGGATTTGTTCTAATGGTGCTTGTAAATAGAATATGAAGTCTGCATCTTTTACAGCAATTAACCACTAGGAAGAGTATATGCAATGTGTTAATTATTGAAACTGTCCTACCAATTTGGTTTGAAACTGTCTCATTGCTATTTGTTTCTCAGTAAAATTATGAAAAAAATAAAAAGAAAGAAAAGAAAATTGAAGACAGCCCTTATAAATTTCAGTCATTATAGTTTTTTTTTTTATTTTTGTTTATTTGTTTGTTTGTTTTGGTGTTATCGGGGATTGAACTCAGGACCCTGAACTTGCCAGGCAAGCACTTATTTTACTGTGCTATCTTCCTTGCCCATTATAGTTATTGAAGAGAGATATAAAACAACAAAATTCAAATACAGCATCATGAAATAATTACCTTTGAAAAACATTATCGGTCTTATACAAAAATAAATGTTCCTTATTGTCTTGGAGAATGTGGACATGGTGGGGAGAATTATAAGCATGCAACATGGTATAACAGCCATGGCTAATTTTCTACTTTTGTCTTGAAATTCTGTATCATTTTTGTTGTTTTATGTCGCTTTTTCTTTTGTTTCTGTTCTTGTTATTTGCTTTTTTATCTTTAATTTTTTTAAAGTGTGCAATGGAAGCCTTGTGAATGTGCCAGAATTTCCTAAGGACAAGTGTAGGTGGATGTGAGTCTATATGTGTATATGTATACATGTACATGTTTTATGTGTGTGCATACATTAGACAGACAGAAAGAGACAGAGAGAGACAGAGACAGAGAGAGACAGAGAAAGAGAAAGGAGATAGTGAAAGGAAAGAAGAATTGGAAGGACAGGAAGAATTCCATGAAATTGGGAATGGGAAGCATCTGGTTGTTATGTGCTATCACACTCTCTTCCTGCAATTGCAGTGCATTGAGATGAGTAATGCAAAGAAGAAACCAAACTGGTTTGTTAGGGTTAGTTTCATTCATTCTACTATTTATGCATTGATTCGTTCAAAAATATGTAATTGGTACATGCTCTATCTAATGCCTGAATCAAGATAAGAGAATATAATAATAAAATAGGCTAATTGGGTTTTTGACAAGGAGAAAAAAAAATAAACCTGATAACCTCTTTTAAGACATGTGGTGGGTAAACTTGTAATCTGCATCCAGAAGAATGAAACCAGACATGTTTCAATCTCTACTCTGTGCTAAAATCAAGTCTAAATGTATTTTTAAAAATGCAGCAATAAAACTAGGTAAAACTTCAGGAAGATAATATAGAAGAATATTTCAATATATAGACCCAGGCAAGAAATTCCTAAAAAGAATTCTAGCAGCACAAGAAATAATATCAAAAGCATCAATAAATGATATTATAATGAATTAAAATATTTTCTGTTCCATGTGCTTTATTTTTGTACTGAAGATATGAGTAAACCATAAAGAGTTTTAAACAAGGGATTGGTGTGAGCTCATCTTATTAAAAAAAAAAAAAAACTCTGATAGTATTTTGGTATAGGTTGTGGGCAGGTCCAGTTAGTACATAGATTCATTTACAGAGTTACGATAAATATTTGGACTAAGAAATATTCAGAGAACCTTGGAGAGAAAAAAATAAGAAAAAGAGGGAACTTGAAGACCATCCCAACTTTCTAGCATTAAATGTTAGGTGGATTTGGTGGCACCAAGACAGGAAATATAGGAAAAACTGCTTGAGAGATGATTTATTTTTTGTGGGGGTGGGGAAGGGTCTACAGGGTGTTTAGGGTCTCACTACTATATCAGGATCAAAGTGATTTACCTGTTTACAGCCTCCCAAGAGCTGGGATTACAGGTGTGCACCACAACACCCAGTCTCAATTGCCCTCTTAGTGCACCCTGGAGGCGGGGCTGGCACAGCAGGCCCAGGGATCAACCCCCCCCCCCCCCCCGGGCGCGCCTGCTTGCCGGTGCTTTAATCAGCTGAGCTATCTGAGAGATCTTGATAGAGGTTAAGAATTTAATATTGTGCGTGATGATTGAGATGTATTTGTAAGAGTACTTTCAAGTAAAGCTGCTTGTTGACAGCTAAATACACTTGCCCTAATAGCAGCCCCAGACTAAAAGTACAAGTTTATTCTTGCTCATAATAAGCAACAGACACAGACACAGACACAGACACAGACACAGACACAGACACAGACACAGACACAGACACAGACACAGACACAGACACAGACACAGACACAGACATGCGATTATATGAGATCCTCAAGGGAGAACATGAACAGAGGATCCTGGCAGAATCCCAATATCAATCTCAATGGTTTCTTTATCTAAATGTGCACATACAAAAATGTCTTGAGTGTATGTCAGAAGTGAAGATCTGCACAGCAACACCAGACTGTGCTCTGAGAATGGCCAGAGGATCTCCTTTTTTAATTTTTACTGGTATATGATTGCAACATAGAATGATTTCATTCTTGTAAAGAATAGGTACATTATGTGGTACATGTTAATTATTTTCTTGATACCTTTCCCTTCCCTCCCTACTCCATCTCCATTTCTTGTTCTCACCATTTGCAAAAGAGTTTCTCCATATCCCCTATTATCTAGATTTCATTTTTTATTTGTATTTTTGGGTTCCATAAAAAACTCCTAGTTGTTTAAGTTGGTGTGTCTGAATTATTTCACTTAACATTGGTCCTCGAAGCATATCCATATTCCTACAAATGATTCAACCTTATTCTTTAAAGTAGAGTAATACCTCAGTGTGAACAGGTTCCACATTTTCTTCATTCCTTTCACTGTTAAAGCACATATTGGCTACTTCCAAGATTTAGGTGTCATGAGCTGTGCGGCTCTGTATCAATGTCATATAGTGCCTAAACTCAGGAAGATTCCTAGAGGGCAATGGGTGTGTTGAATGGAATTTCTAATTTTAGTTTTTTTGAAGAATCTTTGTATTGCTATCCATATGGTTGTACTAGTTTACATCCCCACCCAAAATATAGGATTCCACTTCCCCTGAAGTCTCATCAGCATTATTATTTTATATCTTGATGATAGCCATTCTGTCTGGAGTACAGTATAATCTCAATGTTGTTTTAGTTTGCATTTTTTCTAATGACCAGTGGAATTGAATTTTCTCTTGCATATCTATTGGTCATTTGTATTTCTCATTTTGAAATGTTGCTATTTATTTCAGTTGCCCATTTTATGTTAGTTCTTTTATTTTATGAATATAATATTTTGTGGTTTATATATAGGTTTGTTTTCCATGAGGAGCAGTTAGAAAAATTTTATTCTCATTCAGTAGTTTGTTGTCTCTCTGCAGCTATTTCCTTTGCTTTGCATAAGATTTTAATTTATTATGATCCCATTTGTTGATTCTTGGTATATTTATTGTGCCATTGGAATTTTGTTTAGGAAGTCCTTGCATATACTTATATTTTCAAGGGCTACATCTATTTTGTTTTTATGCAAATTAAGCATTTCTGTTTTAACATTTTGACTATTGATCTGTTTTAATTTTAGTTTTGTACATGTTGTGAGATATAAGTCTAAATTCAGTCTTCTGCATGTGAAGAGACAGCTTCCCCAGTACAATTTATTAAAGAACCTATATTTCCTTCTTATATAATTTTGCTCTCTTTGTCAATAATAAGGTAGCTAAACTTGTCTAGAACTATTTCAAAATCTTACATTCTGTTCCACTAGTCCACATATCTATATTTAGGACAATATTATGGTGTTTTTATCACTGTAGCTCTACATTATAACCTGAAATCTGTGGTTGTGATGGTCACTGATTTATTCTTGTTGCCCAGAATTGCTTTTGTTGTACTGGATCTCACCTGCTTCTATATGGATTTTAGGATAAGTTTCTCTTGTTTCATGAGGAATATTATTGATATTTTAATGACATTGCATTAAATGTGTGTATCAGTTTGGGAGGTAAGGGCATTTTGCCAATATTTCTACCTAGCTAGAAACAGAGAATATGTTTCATGTTCTACTATCCTCTTTATTCTCCTGTTTCAAAATACTCACATGTCTTACCAGGGAGATAGTTCAGTGGCATAAGTGCTTGTCTTGCAAGTGCAAGGTTCTCAGTTCAATCCCCGATATAAACAACAACAACAACAACAACAACAACAACAACAACAACTAAATAACACTTCTCTTAGGGGTTGAGAATATTGCTTGGGGGTCTAAGTACCTGCCTGGCAAGTGCAAGTTCCTGAGTTCACTCCCTGGTACCACCACCATGCTGGCCCTGAGTGCACCATACCAGTTCGAAAATGTCATGGTGGTGCATGCCAATAATACCAGCCCTAGGGAGACTGAGACAGTAGGATCACTACAAGTCTGAACTGCATAGCAAAACCCCATATCAAAAGAATAAAAAATAATACTCTAGTGCCATGCAGATGTCTTATACATCATTATTTAGGTTAATTCCTAAGTACAGTAAACCTGAGATATTTCTGATCTTACTTGTTCTGTAAGATCAGAAAACATTTGTAATTAAATTTGATAAATAAGTGATATCTTTCAATATAGTAGTACATTATGGCAAATATCACAAGATCACAACTGAACCAATGGTGTTTTCTCTCTGTGTCTGTCTCTCTCTGTCTGTGTCTGTGTCTATCTGTCTCTCTCTCCCTCTCTCTTTTTCTCTCTCTCTCATAACATTATGCATGATCATTTTACAACTAGAAGAGATTATAGAGATCATATCTGCAGAGGAGGAGAAAATGGCATAGGAATCCCTAATTTCATCATTTCATAGGATGTTGGCTCTTAGTTTGTCAAAAAATGGTTTCTGTATAATTGATCTAGGGTCCTTCTATACAAATTTTTCCTCAGAGGTTTTATCAGGAGTGCATATTAATATTATGGAAGGTTTTTCTTCATTAGTGGAGATGATTATATGGATTATGCCTTTTTCCTGTTTATGTAGAGCCTTAAATTTATTGCTTTACATATGTTGAAATGTTTCTCTATCCCTTGCCTACATAGTCATGGTATATGACATTTTTGATGACTTGCTGCCTTTTTCTTGCTAATACCTGATTAAAGAGTTTGACATTTGTATGCATTAAAAGATTGGCCTAAAGTTCTTCTTGTAATTGGGTTCACTTTTAGTTTTGGAGCCTGGGTAATGCTAGCTACAAGGAAATTCTTTGGGAGGTACTCTTTCCCTTTCAATTTTATTAAAGAATTTGAGTTGGGCTATTAGGTGTACGCTGAAGTTTTTGTACAACTCAATAATGTATCTACCAGGTCCTGGGCCTTTCCTTTTTTGGCAGGTTTCTTTTACTAATGCCTCAATTTCATTGTTATTGGACTATCCAGGATTTGTATATCAACTCATTTCAGGTTCAGTAACTCAGAGGTATCTAGAAATTTAACATTTTTTCTTGGATTCTCCTATAATTTCAGGAAGTGTGTTTATAGTAATATAATAACCTCCTGGATTTCAATGATGTCCTTGTGACTTTTCATCTAATTGCATTGATCTGGATCCTTACATTTTGTACTATGTTTAGGCAGATATTTGCCTATTTTGCTCATATATTTTTTTTTGAAGAATCAGCTCTTAAACTCATTGGCTTTTAGTTTTTGACTTAATTTAATTAATTTCTCCTCTGATATTTATGATTTCATTCACTGTACTTGCTTTGGATTTAGATTTTTCTTGTTTTTCTAGAACCTTTGGGTACATGACAGGTTTGCACTTTGTGTGTACTGTCTTTCTCTGTGGGCAAGCCTAACTATAACTCTCCCTCATATGACTATTCCTTTCGTGTACCATAAGTTCTTGTATATTACATTATTATCATCATTTGATTGTAGAAACTTTTCACTTTCTCCATTGATTGATTGATTGATTGATTGATTGATTGATTGATTTTGGTGGAACCAGGGATTGAAGTAGGGCCCTTGTGCTTGCCAGGGAAGCACTTAACCTACTAAGCCATTTCCCTGGCCCCTCTCCCTTGTTTTAAAAGCTATCTGTGATCTACATAGCTTGATCTTTTCGTTTTTTAATTTTGTTTTATTTATTTATTTATTTATTTATTGGCAGAACCTGGGATTGAACTCAGGCCCTTGAGCTTGCCACAAAAGTGCTTATTCCACTGAGCCATCTCCCTGGCCCCTTGATCTTTTTAAATGACAATGTTAAAAATATACAATGGGGGGAGAGATTCCTTCAAAACTTGAAAAAAAAAGCAAGAAAAACAAAAATTTGTATGCATTATTGAAATATAATTAATTAAATATGGAATTTCTCTCTATATCTAACATCACTCATTTTCTGAGAGCCATCTAGTTATTTTCAACAAACACTCAATGGTAAATATTAAGGCACTTTGTAAACATATCTCTGTCTGTTCCTTTTCCACACTTGGCTGCCCACAGACTCTCCCTTAATAGAAACCCAATTGAATCAGAGGTAGCTCTTTGCTTAATTTAAAATAATTCTATCCTCCCAAACAATGCTGATTTAAAAATAGAAATTCTAGGACCTCGCAAATGTATTTAGTAAGCCTCAGTGGACATAATTATTTTTAAAAGTATCATTTATTTTCAAATAGAAAGTGTACCTCAGATTACTTTTTTCTTAAACTGTAAATAAATCTGAAAAGTTAAGTACTGTAATGGATGATACATTGTGTCTATTTGAGAAGTTCATAAGTTTAACTAAGACCCCACAAGGGACCAGTGTGCTCTCTGTCAACATCCACATCCTGTGCAAGAGGAGGTCACAGACAGTGTGAGTGCTACTGCAGCCTGCTTATAATATAAGGGAGAAAAAGAAGGTTGCTCTCTCCCCTTTTGTTGCTCTTGTTGCTTTGCTGTCCTTCTGCCAGTTTAAGCTGTTGCTCCTTCTGAAGTCATCTTGCCTTGGATCCAGCTGGCTATGGACTGAGACCTTCACGAACTGTGAACTAAACAAAGCTTTTCCTTCTTAATTTGAGGCATCAGGTACTTTGTCTCAGCAACAAGAGAAAGTAAAAAGACAGGTACTCTTTATATTGAAAGTTCTCTCTCTCTCTCTCTCTCTCTCTCTCTCTCTCTCTCTCTCTCTCATTTCAGAGAAGTGTCTACAGGGTGTTCAAGGTCTCACTACTACATCGGACTCCTAGTTATCCTCCTGTTTCACAGCCTCCCAAGAGCTGGGATTACAGGTGAATGCCATCACACCCAGTCCCAATTGCTGTCTCAGAGCCCCCCCAGGGGCGGAGCCGGCACAGCAGGCCTGGGGATTGAAGCCCTGGCCTCTGTGCCTGCTTGCAGGCACTTTAATCCACTGAACTATTTGGCTGGCCCTTCTCTCCTTCTTTCTCTTTTTCGCTGAACTGGGGATTGAACTCAGCCCTTGAGCTTGCCAGGAAAGTACCTATTCTACTGGGCTATCTCCCTGGCCCCTCTCTCTGTCTTTCTGTCTGTCTCTGTCTGTCTCTCTCTCTGCCTCTGTCTCCCTTTCTCTCTAATATATCTGTGTATATGTATATGTATATAAATATATATAATTTATATTTATATAAATATTATTTAAATTAGTTCTGTTAATACCTAGTTTTACACATTGCCACAGAAGCCTATGAATATGTCTTACTGTGCAGTATTTCCCATTAGAAACAAAGACTCTTGTCTTGGAGGAAGAAGGCAGTGAATAGGCGTCTGTGGGACTCCTTCTCAAGCGAGAGCTCCTTTCCCACTGCACGAAGCACTGTTCTTGTCAGAGCTGTGGTAGACCAGATTGCAATGGAAGCATCTCACCCTCACTTAACCAAGTTCAAACTGGATGTATGTGACTTACAGGCTGAAAGGTCCTTGACATACGCATTAAAAAAATTATTAGCCTATTTGTATAATGTATGAGTCTATAAATTTTTTTCTGCTAAGTATCTGTTGTGTATTGTTTTGATATCTTCCATTGTGTTTTAGAGAACACAGAATTAGAACTTATTTTTCCAAAGCATAGTGCTGTTTCTTTCATAATGGATACTATAATCAGCTTACATGAGTTTGCTCCTTGGGTAACATAAAAATAGCCATTAAAAGGTCCCAGGAAGATAAATGCCTATTGCCTAACTGTGACATTGAGGCTGCTTTACAATATCATCATTTAGCACACTCTTTAATGACAATTGCTTCGCTTACTTATTGATTGCAACAGCTGTGGCTTAAAATCTGTGTCCCTGGCTTCTCTGTCTACATATCTCAAATCAGTTTCTGTTTACAGCACCAGTTAATGGGTGTTCTTATGTGGCATTTTTGGCCAAAGCTTTTAATTAAAAGAACATCTTTATGAGATAGGTGTTTTAAATTAGAGAGGTTTAATTGCATTATTATATAATTTTATTTTCTCTTGTAACATCTTTATTTGGTGTTCTAAATTTCTAGAATTTTTGCATAGCCTGTAGGAAAAATAGCACTTAATATTTTTGAAAAAAATAACTTAGACAAATAAATACTTTCAAATTCAAAAGGATACATTTTTTTCAAGTCATATAAATCACTTCCTAAGGACAAAAAATAGGAAATTATGAGATTCTTTATCATGTTTAATAGTAGGTTTGTGGGATTTTTTCTCTTGGCAAATATGTTATAGTGGTTGATTGATTATGTCAGCTAGAAAATTCAAAAGCTGAAGTAAATCAGCTGAGCAACTCTACACCTTAAGGTATAGAAGCCCACCTGAAGATAAACTCATTGTCTCAGAGATATAAAAGGGAAATGAGGAAGGACAGTTGGGTTTCTCTTCTTTAGCTTCAGTTATCACCTTCAGCTTGGCCGTCGTCTTTTGCTCCCAGCGCAGACTGTTCAGCTTCTGCCTTAGAACCTTCAACCACCCAGAGTAGACATATCTACCGTCTGTCACGGACCCATCAGCCTTCTGATGTGGACTTGTACAGAGACTGCAGTGAACTTCATTCTATTTTTTTTTTTTTTTTTTTTCCAGAATCGGGGAATTGAACTCAGGCCCATGAGTTTGCCAGGCAAGCGTTTATTCTACTGAGCTATCTCCTTAGCCCTTGCAGTGAGATTCAGACCTTGGTCTGAATCCTTTGGTCTCCAGTTAGCAGACACCCTCTGCACGCTTCCTCATCCAACTCCGTGGCTGATGTCATAAGCCAACCTTGTAATTTCCTATATATTTGTACATCTAGTGCTATACCTGTTTCTGTAGTAAAACAGTACCCTGATAGACACATGCTGTTTTTAAAAACCTTAGAATAACTTTTGTCTTTTTTAGATTCTTGCATACTTAAAAAAAAATTTACACAGCACACAGTCTATTTTGATATTTCTATTATAAATTTTGAATTTGAATATTTAATAATACTTATGATATTCCTCCAATATCCTGAGTTATTTTATGAACACTGAATACACACCACAAAGAGGAGGAAATTGAACTCAATAGTGGGGCTGTAGTTTGATAATGATCTCATTTTCAAATGATAGTTTCTGATCTGAAAGATCCTCCGGTGAATTTTTTCATGAGTGAAGAAGTCAGTTTCCAAGAGAAGACTTTCTTTACTGTTAACAGTAGAATGGATGCTATACATCCCAAGTGCTTTGATGTTTCCATATCTAGTCACAAAAACAGAAGGGTTGGATCACTTTTCACTTTCCTTCCTTGGAACTCACAACATAAAACATTCTGCTTGTCATTTAATTCTTGCTTCCCCTTGCAATTGATTTCAGTTC
Organism: Octodon degus; assembly: GCF_000260255.1. Taxonomy (NCBI): domain Eukaryota; kingdom Metazoa; phylum Chordata; class Mammalia; order Rodentia; family Octodontidae; genus Octodon; species Octodon degus. The sequence goes on along the minus strand of NW_004524939.1, from coordinate 619,699 downwards.
CTTCTGTCTTTCCCAGTACCATACTAGTAATATAGTTAATACATATCCTTTAAAACTTTCAGGTTTTTCACTTAATCTGTGCTTTGCTAGAAGTTTTAAACATGTCAAGTCTTTAATATCTGCACATTAGTAACATATATATTTTCATTTTTCTAAGCAATTTATTGAAGTGTAGGCTGGGAGAACAGATCAGTGATATATGCTTGCCTACCAAGCAAGAGGTGACGAGTTCAATTTCTTTCTCTTTTTTAAGGTATATAGTACAAGGTCTCACTATGCAGCTTGGGCTCATAGTGATCCTTCTATTTTTAGCCATCCCAGCACTGGGATTACAGTCATGTACCACTAGGCCAGGCCTCGGTGGCCTGCACAGCTTGCCCTCGGGCAGACCAGATTGAATCCTGGTCCCTGTGCTTGCATAAGCAGGCACTTAGTCCAGAGAGCTATATCACTGGCCAAGGAGTTCAACTTCTAGAACCAAAAATAAAAAAAAATAATAAAACCTATTTCATGTAAGGAGTTGGCTGAATTTTGATGATTGACAGATGGAACATATTGTCATACTCTAAAGGAACCACTAGTTTGTTTTATGTCACTATAATATTTTATCTGTTTTAAATATTTTGCCTGTTTTAAAATTTGTTATTGTACAGTGATCATGCTCTCTTTTGATTTTTATAATATTTTGGAGATGTATTTATTTTACATTGTTCATGTCAAAATTGTTTTCTTTCTTGCTTAATATTATTTTATCATAGTATATCTTTTCACCTTTCATTTGACAATTGATTTGGTTCAAGTTTTTATCTATTGTACATATTTTGAATACTCAACCTATGTCTTCATGTAAACATATTTTTATTTTTCTTACCAAAAAGCAAAATATTGAATTATTGAGTCAGCTATATAAAAAATAATTCTAAGAGATTAGCAAAATTGTTGTACCAATTTCATATTTCCACAGTGTCTAAGTGTTCCAGTTTATCCAAATTCTCTCCAACACTTAGTATTGACAATATTTTAAGCATGTGTGTACTCATGTCCTATTATAATGTTGACCATCATTTCCTTGATAGTTATCATTGTTAAGCATCTTCAGAAATTTATCACTCACATTGACATCTTTTGTGAAGTGTGAACATAAACATTCGTACCAATTTTGTTTTTAGTCTTGCTATTGAGGTATAATTTTCTTTATATATTCTTTTAATTTATATGCTTATGGCACTCAAGCAAAGAATTCTTTACCTATTTAAAATTCACAAAAACTTTCTCCTATGTGCTTTTTCTAGGAATACTATACTTTTAGTTCCTATATTTAGTGCTGTGGCTGATTTCAGATAAATTTTTATAAGTACTATAAAATAAGCTTTAATAACATGGTATAACACTTTCTTTAGATCTTCTTTAAATTACCTTAACAGAGATTTATGTAGACATTGTACACATTTTTATTCAATTAATTTCCAAATATTTAATGGAATCCCATGATCCTATATGTACAAATGTCTTGCATTTCAAATTCAAAATATTTCATTATAAAATCTGAGATTTTTGTACATTCATTTTTATCTTGCAATATTATTAAACTGACCTAAACTGACCTTTTGATTCTAGTAAATATTTACTGCATATTGATAGTTTCTATATCTAAGCTGTCATCTGTAAACAAAGACAGCTATAATTCATCCTTTCAAATCCATATAACATTGTATATAACATTGCTCTTTTTCATCTTGTTTTCTGTTTTTTTTTTTTTTTTTTTTTTTTTTTTTTTTTTTGGTCTTCTTACAGTGGCAAGGATTTCCCACATGATATTAAATAAAAGTCGTAAGAGAAAACTCTCTTGTTTTGTATGTAATCTTAGAGAAGTGTTCAGTCTTTCAAAGTAAATTTAGTATTTGTTTCTCATATACATTCTTTATGATTGTTGTCTTTAGTTTGACGATCAGATTTATGATCGATTTTTTAATATTTTTAGGGTGTGTGTGTGTGTGTGTGTGTGCAAGGTCTGACTACACAGCTCAGACTCATGATCCTCCTGTTTTCTGCCTCCCTAGTGCTGGAGTTACAGGTGTGCACCACCAATATTAGCCTACCCCATGGGCAGAGCTGCGGCAGAACACTGAGGATCAAACCCCAGCCCCTGTGCTTACCTAAGCAAGTGCTTAACCCGCTCAGCTATCTTGCCAACCAGTATGATTGATTTTAAGTTTTATTAAATATTTTGGAATTGTTGCAAAGATCACAGTTTTGTTTGCTTGCATGTGCTTAATATAGTGACACACTAATTGCTTCAAAACTAAAGTCCACTTTACATTTCTAATGAATATATCATATTCAACATGAAATTTCTTTCTATATAGCCAGAACATAACTATTAATACTCTCCTTTGATTTCTGTGTCATTGTTTCTCCCTGTTATTTCCCTTTCTTTCTTTCTTTCTTTCTTTCTTTTTTTCTTTCTTTCTTTCTTTCTTTCTTTCTTTCTTTCTTTCTTTTTTTCTCTTTCTTTCTTTCTATTTTTTTTTTCTTTTTGCAGTACTGGGATTGAATTCAGGACCCTGTCCTTGCCAGTCAAGCACTTATTTCACTGAGCTATCTCCCTGGGCCTTCTACCTGCAATTTTCATAATTTGCTGCTCTTTTTCTACAGTTATTTCTTTTGGTATTAATACTTCTTAATGTTTTCTCTGCTTGCAAAATCTTTATCTACATTCTCAGTTAGATTTATCTTCTCCCAAATGATGGATTTTAAAAGCTATCTTGCCAGAGACTTTCCCACCACACTATGTGAATTCAGACTCTTTTCCTTGTTATATGCTGTACCAGGTTGTCCTAAGTGTGTCACAGCCACAGCAATCTGGTGTTTCTTATAATTTTGTCTTGTGAAGGTATTTGACTGTCTAATCTTACTTGACATTACTGGTATCCATTGAATACCATAAAACAGAAATCTAGTCAGGTTAAGAATCTTACCAATTAACTGCTAGTTTCAAACACATGCTGAAGATTCTCAGGATCATTGCCTTACCCATAATCTGCAGATAAATGTATGTCTTTGCCCTGTCATGTTTCCTAATTTTTCTCCTTGCCCTCTTTTCATTGTCTAATTGATATGCTGATACCTGTGAACTAAGCAACTGCACTGAAGATAGCAATGTATAATACTAGGGTCATGCTTGGAATGCCTGTCATTCTGGTCTTCTAAATATGTACTGCTTTTCATGACATACCAATTATTGCCATACTGTCTCTCAAGTAAATGTTTGTTTTAAAAAAGGTGTAATAAATGAAAACAAGAGACAAGAAAAAAATGTCACAGGACTGTCCTGCTACAATGATGTATATGGTTAGATTTCTAAATTTCTATGTAAAAATATGTAACTGTTTATTCCTATTTTAAAATTTTTATTTTTTAATTCTTTTCTTTATATTCTGTTGGGAATTAAAATTTAACATATCAGTACTTGATGGAAAAATACCTCTTCCATGTTATGCCTAAGAAGTTTGATAGTCAGATTGATAGTGAGGTTAAGCTCAACTGCTTATGTTATAGGGTAATAATAATAAGTTTCTCTTCTGGAGGGTTAACAATTAAGTTTGCAGACCAAAAATTAGATAAAAAGAAGGGCTACAAGGATAGTCAACATTTTGGCCCTAGCCTTTCAAGTTCAGTGAAGACTCAGGATATAGGAGAACCTGTAATGTAACATCCTGTAACTCAGAGATGTTCCAAATTTTCTGATCAAGAAGATTATGGGGCCACAGTGGAAAGTGATCAGTGATATAGAGTATGCCTAAGCAGAGTCCCATGGAAAGAAAACATTCTCTCAGGTCAAGCAATGACCATGACTCATCCACAGGGCTGACACTGACAAAAGATCTACAAACTGCTCTATAGGGTTTCAGGGTAAATCATGAAGAGATTTGACTGAACTTGTCAGATACAAAAGTTATGTTTTTGGTTGTATAGGTCTTCCTTTATCTTGGTCTTAACCATCCAGCAGAAAAGTATAAAAATGAGGTATAAAAAGTAAAACCATGTTAATATGCTGAGCTGTAAACAGCTCAAGTCAGCAACTTCTGACATTGCCAGTCATGCAGATAACCCACTACTATTATGGACTACTGGACTATATTGGAATATTCGGCTGAATTCATGCACCTACAATATTTAAAAGACAATGGAATATCCTTCTCTGGCAAAACTAACTGAAAAAGGGGGATACAAATGAACAACCATTTTTTATGTGTACATTCAAAATAGGATAGATATATAGCTGAATTCTCTTAATTCAATGAATAGAGAGATTTATTCTAATAGTGTTTGTGGACAGGATATTATGTCTGCATCTTGTACAATGAATAACCACTAAGACAACAATGTACAATGTATTAATTATTGAAACTGCTAATCTGTTTTGAAACTGTCTCATTGCTATTTATTTCTCAGTAAAATTATTTTTAAAAACAGAAACCTAAATATCATTATTATTTTATTTTGCTCCTGACTTTCAACACATAATTTTGATGGTTTAATTTAATTTTAAATGAGTTTTTGTCATTTTGTTCTCAAACATTTCTTTTCCATTTAATAGCAAAGTAGTATTTAATTCTTTTTCACAACCCATATTATAAAATTGAAATCTATCAAAATTATTTTAACCACATTGCTTACAATCTTTAATATATTCCCACTGTATACTGTTTAAGATCTGAAGGTTTAGGTGTTAGTCACCTAACTGAAGAGTAATTAGTAAAAAATATTTTACTGTTTTTTAGTTTGTCTCTTCACTCTGTTGCTTATTCCTTTGCTGTGCAGAAATGTTTCAATTTGATATAACACTATTTGTTCATTTATGGCATTATTTTATGTGCAATTGAGGTTGTGTTTATGGAGTCTTTGCCTATGCATTGATCTTCAAGAATTTAACCACTGTTTTCTTTCAGCAGACTCAGTGTTTCTGTTTTTGTATATAGGTCTGTGATCCTTTGCCAAAAATCAGACAGCTGGATGTTGTTAGGGTTGTTTTTGCATCTTTTAGTACACTTTGTTGGTCAATATGTTTGCTTTTCTGCCAGTATCATGTTGTTTTTACTAGTATAACTTTGCAGTGTAATTTAAAAACCGGGATTGTAGCCCCTCTTGTCTTGAGGCTTCAAATTATTTTGGAGATCCATACTGTCATTTACCACTGTAATTTTCCACTATATATGTTTATATTCTCCAAGTAAATATACTCTTTTAGAAGAAGAATATACTTTTCTTTTTATATTTAATTTATAATTCTGTAATCTGCACTGCAAACAAAACTTTAAAAATTAGATTTTGTTTTTATTATAGATAAATGATTTTTCCAAAATTCCACCTGCTAAGCAAAAAAGCAACACTCCCTTTTATCCTCAGTTCATATGCAAGAGGATATGGAACTCTTGGACCCTGGAACTGAGAGCCCACTATTTATATATTTATTTATTTATTCATTTTCATAAGAAAGAAGAGTATGATCTGAAGATGGCTGAGAGTGCTAGTGAAAGTTTGGAAATGTGTGTTACATCTCTGTTCTTCCTCTTCCTCTGTTCTTTTCAATGAAAGATCTTTACACATCTCTACATGGGGAGATGGTGATTGGACACGAATTCCTTCCATTTTCCTCAAAGCTACCGTGAGTAAATTTTATTTCCTTTTCATCCAAATGAATGGTTCTTTTAAAATTACTTTTCATTGTTATTTTATTAGCACATGTTTGTTGTACATACAGTTTACGAATATCTTGAGGAGTGGGTACATGTACATAACAATATTTTGTTTCATTTTTCTTTCTTTTTACTTCCTTCCATCCTCAACCCTCTCTTACTTGGTGAGCAAACAAATCTGAGTATATGAACCTAAATGTAACACTTCTGCATCCATACCTCATACAAAATTTAGGTTGAATTGAATTAAATTTTAGACTTTAATTCACATGTTAAATTTATTTTCTGAAGCATTCCAACATAATACAAGAATAGTGTTTCTTCATTGTTGTTTACAATCAGATTTTAACATTTATTCAAAGGGAAACTTTTGCACTCAGATTTCAGCATTTATTCAAAGGGAAATAAGTAGGAAAGTAATATTTTCCACACTTAAGGGAAAGAAAAACTACCCGTGTAACAAAAAAAACTTAGCTCTTACTCTGAACTTTGCAAATCACAAGCAAAAATTAATTTAAAAAATCAATATAAGGCCTGATCAAAGAGCTCAGTGGATTGAAGTGCCCAGAAGCAAGCACAGGGCCTGGGGTTTCAATCCCTGGGCCTGCCATGCTGGCCCTGCCCCCAAGGTGTGATGAGATGGCAATTGAGACTGGGCGTGATGGTGCACACCTGTAATCCTAGCTCTGGGAGGCTGTAAACAGGCAGATCACTACAAGTATGACCTAGTAGTGAGACCTTGAACACCCTGTAGACCTTCCCTTAAAGTACAACAACAACAAAAAATCAATACAACAAAGCAAAATATCTGCATTGGCTGGAAGGCCAAATATACTGTGGTTCATTGAAGAAAGCTACATCTTGAAGAATAGTAGGACAGTTCAGAAGGCTCCAAAACTTCTACTTCACAAAGTCATAGCTAGAGGTTTCCACCCATTTTATAACATGATTTTGCTAGTTTATATAAATGATTTATGTTTAAAA
>NW_004524939.1:607359-611576 GCF_000260255.1 Octodon degus | reverse complement strand
TAGTGATACAGAATTCATACCAGGGTGTGTGTGTGTGTGTGTGTGTGTGTGTGTGTGTTTCCTAAAATATCCATTGCCACTGTATATACCAGCTTTAACAAATATTAACAAGTCTTTTCTTCCTCTCAAGTCTAGGTGTCTTCCTAATAAACCTACAGAGTGAGGACTGATATATGGAGACTAAAAGTAATTTAATATTCTTTTCTTTTTCCTGTTCTTTCTCCTTCTCTTTCTCTGTTAGTTTTCATATTTACTAAAAGTTGTCTCTGTAGAGGATTTTGACACTGAAATATCACAGAATTTATGAGAGAGAGAGAGAGTGTGTGTGTGTGAGAGAGAAAGTCAGAGAGGGACTGAGATAGAGAGAGAGACAGAGGGAGAGAGGTAATCAAAACAGATTTTTCACATTGGTACTCCTGGCAGTATGTTTTGGATTTGTTTGTTTACTTCCTTGCTTCATTTAGCATTGATTTTTAATGTTTTTATACGAGGTATATAGTTTCAATTTGTCCACTTTTCTCAGGACTTGTTTTTATATTATTATTTCAATCATGAAATTTACTTGCATCATTTATATTTATGATTTTACATACAAGCTCATCCTTTCTTTAAGGAAGATGGAATTATACAAATAAAATACAACATATCAAATTTTGTACCTTTGGTTAAGATAATGTAGTTTTACTGGGCTCAGAGCTACAGAGACATGATTTGCTATCTTGGGATTTGATGGTCTCTTAGCTGAATGAGATGGGGGGAAAGGATAAAAACCATAGGAAGATGATTGATATGAAAATGTAAAGAAGCTGAGAGACAAGTTCAAAATGAAGAGAAATGTGACTATGTGCTCCTAGATATAGGAATGTGGGGGAGGGCAATCTGTGTATGAGGGGAGAAACGGGACGTGTGCAGTTTCTGAAGAATTACCAGGACTGAGCCAACAAGCAACATAAATTCAAGGAAATGATCAAGGATGATACTCAGTGAAGCTGATTTAAACCGAAGGTCAAATAATAAAACTTGGATCATATATGAAAATCCATAAACACAGTTTATCATCTAAAGCACATAATAAGAGTAGTAGTAGGAGTAAGGAGAAAGAAAATAGAAAGAAACAAAAGGAGATCATCAATTTTACTGCTGTGTTTGAAGATTAGAAATACATGCCTTTTTCTGGGCTTTAAAAAATACAGCAGTTGGTCAAATCTCAAATGCAATCTTATCTTATGATGAGTTTTTACACTATGGATTTGTTTGGAAACTTGTTACAGTAGCACCTTACTAAAATTTGGCCTCCCTTCCATACAGTTTCATTGGGCTCCCATCTAGCTACTTCGTCATGCAGATTTGTAATACAGTGTCTCTTGCCTTTGGAGGATTCCATGACATTAAACCACTGCCCTGTTCAGAAAGCATTTTATAAGTTCAGTAAAGACTAAACAAATGAAGCTCATGTTACTTATTTCCTTTCATGTGGAGTCTTAACATACCCTTGAAATGTCTTTTACACAAACAGATACCTAGAGTAGAGACACCAGGGATGATGTACAACAATATCAATACACTTAACCATAAGGGATACACTTCTAGATGTGGAAAATAATGACAGCTTCAGTAAACAGAGACTACCAGGTTTTAATTGTGTTATGATCTCTAAGGCATTGACAATAAGGTCATTTTGATTCTTGGTCAAACAATAAAAGAGAGTTTAATTTCTTTACAGTACTTTAAATTTTATACTCTTTTTCATCTTGATCCAAAGCAGTTAGGATGTGGCTTTGTATAGAAAAGCCAACAGTACTAGAATGGTTATGACATAATTTTCAGTCAAATTAACTCTTTCAGTTCAACTTTGTGAGCTCACTGTCCCCACTAAAACCTACCAACCTAAAAGACAAACAAAACACATATTCAGAACTCTAAAAACTCTGTCAGACTAATCTATCTAAGATTTCGATTTGGAAGTTTCCTAGTACTTAACGTGACTAGATCTGCCTCCGGCATTTTTTGAATTAGGCAGTAATGAGCACTTGTGTCTTTATTACTTCCTCATTTTATAATTTTAATTTTCTCAGTTTTCTGAGCTGTAGAAAGTGAATTTTTAAAGCTGTTTCTCATGTTTCAGTAATGTATATTACATGACATATAGTGTTTAGCTTACAATAGCTAAACAAAAGAGGTGATATTTGAAGATAATCATAATAACTATAAATTATAAAGATTTTTGCCTTAGTACAATCAAACAAGTCTTTGTACCCCATGTTTTAGACTGATCATATCTGTCTTCTACAAAAGATCATATTTGATCATATCTGTCTTCTACAAAACTCTTTCAAAGTTGAGTTATGAATCCTATGTTATTATTTCTACAGTTTTAAGTTAAGAAGATCTGGGTCAGAATTCAAGAATATAAATGTTAACCAGTTCCCTGGTTTCTCCAATGATCATTCAAACAAATATAGAAGCACTAATAAGGTACAAATGGGTTTGTAGGAATTCAGAGAGAAGTTAGACATAAAATTAATCCTTTTGAAAGTACATCTGACTCCTTTATCTATATAATCACTAACATTTTTCAGGCTAACTAGTATATCTAACCAACCTAATAATAAAGTAGGAAATTTGAAACTGCATATAAAAGAGATCTGAAAAATCCAGCATTTTCTTAGTACTGCCAGAAATTATGGGACACAATGAAAATAATTCTAAAGCGAAATTTATAGCAGAAAATTCTCATATGACAAAAACAAAATGAATTCAAATAAACAATCTAATGTCAAACAACACCTAGAAAAAGAACACTTCAAGACCAAAGTTCATAGGAAGGAGGAAATTGTAAAGATCAGAGCAGAAATTAATGTGATTGAGACTAAAAATAAATACAAAGAATCAATGAATCAACGAGTTGTTTCTAAAATTGACAAATAGCCAATTTTATCAAAAAATGACTGAAATTGAAGCAATTAGGCATAAAATGGGTGGAACTGCAAAATATCTTGTGGAAATACAAAAAACCATCAATACCCACATCGAGAAACTTTACTCTGATAATATGGAAAAACACAGAAAAAAATGTACAGATATTCGATACATATAAATTACCAAATTTGAATGAAGAAGATACAGAAATTCTAAATAACTCAATATAGGTGAATGAAATGAAAATACAATTGAAATCTACCGAGAAATAAAAGCCGAGATCTTGTTGGATTCACTGTCAAATTCTACATTAAGTTTATGGAATACCTAAGCTTTGTATTTTCTTGGTGGGCTGTATTCTCTCAGCTCTCCTTTCAAAGGAGGAAGAATAAAAATTGTAGGTTGTCCATCAGTCATTAGTTTCACTATTTTACATTTACTTGTTTTTAATTTCTTAACTTCTTGTACATGCTTTGATTTGTTGGGTTTATTCTTCAATTAGCTGTGTTTAAATGACAAAGTTCATACAGCAAATATTATGGATATAAAAGCTGCTATTTAGAAGTGTGACTCTATCAACCATCATGCAGTTTGTGGAAAGTTGCTGGCAGTTTTTGTACCCTTCCAGATCAACATTTCCACCACAGTCTTATGTGGTACTCAATTATCTCCAATTGTGTGTATCACACAAGGCTAAATAGATTATAATTCCAAAGGAAAAAATCAACTAATGTATACTTGCTCCTACAAAAAAGTAAGCTAAATTCAAATTTAGGAGAGGCCCTAAATTTTTCATCACAGTAATTCCAGATTACTAAAATCTACCTACTAAATGAAACACCTAGTTATTTGAAATCACCCTAAAAACCACAAAGAATATGTAGTATAAAATAAACATGTTAAGTATAATATAATTTGGTCATATATAAAGATGTTAACTAAAATAGTTTGTACGTGATGGCATCACGATAATTTTGTAGTTTTTTTTATAATTTTATTGAAAAAAATAGCAATGAGACAGTTTCAAATTAAATTGGAATGACAGTTTCAATAATAAACACATCGCATAATTCTTCCTAGTGCTTAATTGCTGAACAAGATGCAGACATGATATCTTATTCACAAAAACCATTAGAACAAATCACTCCATTCATTAAGAGAATGTAACTATATACCTATCCTAAAAACTTTGAATACACAGATACAAAATGGACATACATCTGTATACACTTGTTTTGTTAAGTTCTGTTATTTGAATATTATAGGTGTGTAAACTTAGCAAAATATTCTAAAAGAGT
>NW_004524939.1:600795-602560 GCF_000260255.1 Octodon degus | reverse complement strand
GGCCATAATGTTGGCTGTCCTTGTAGACCTTCTTTTTCTCTAATTTTTGATCTGCAAACTTAGGTTGTTAACCCTCCAGAAGAGAAGCTTAATGATATATTTACAGTATAACATAGGCAGTTGAGCTTAACCTTATTATCTGTCTGAATATCAAACATCTTAGACATAACATGGAACAGGTATTTTCCATCAAGAATTGATATGCTAAACTTTAAATCTCTACAGAATGTGAAGAAAACATTTTAGAATATAGAAAAATATTTTAAAAATAGGAAAAAACAATTACTTTTTTTGCACAGAAATTTAGAAATCTAACCATATATATCATTGTAGCAGGACAGTCCTGTGACATGTTTTTCTTGTCTCTTGTTTTCATTTATTACCCCTTTTTTTTAAAACAAACATTTACCTAAGAGACAGTATCACAGTAATTGGTATGACATGACAAGCAGTACATATTTAGGAGACCAGAATGACAGGCATTCCAAGAATGACCTTAGTATTACACACTGCTATTTTCAGTGCAGTTGCTTAGTTCACAGGTATCAGCATATTTAGTCAGTCAGGGTGAAAATAATACCAATTAACTGTTAGTTGCAAAAACCTGCTGAAGATTCTCAGGATTATTGCTTTAATCATCTTGTGCATATAAATGTATGGCTTTGCCCCTGTCATGTTTCCTAGCTTTTCTCCTTGCCCTCTCTTCATTGTTTAATCCTTATGTTCTCATCAAAAATTCTTCAGAATCACTGTTCTTTGTTCCATAATTTACAGAAATTTAACTTTCATAGAGATTATATGTTGCTTTTTTAGAACCTAATAGAAAATGTACATAACTTCATTATCTATAATAAATTATGAGTTGTTTTTGATAGTAACATTGATACAGGGAGAAAAACTGAACTCGGGTGGGTGACCTCCAAACAATATAAGGAGCCTCCAAATGACATAGGGCTCTAGACCTGTACTGCACGAGTTTGTGTTCTCTGAAACTGAAGAATGAATTTAGGAACAAATGGAAGTTTTGAGCAGAATATATTTATTGAGGGAAAGAAAACTCCTATCTGAGAAAGGGACAGGAGGGGGTCCCAAGTGGGTAGTTTCTGGGAAACTGTCTCTTCCAGGGACTTTTATAGAGTAAAAGTCACTATAGGTGATGCGGGTTTAAGGTGGTGGAGAACATGGGAACTAGCTTAGGTGGGCATGAGGTGGGACAAAACTATAGTCAAACAATGAGATTACAAGCACCATTGGTCAGCTAAAATTGATTAAATCCAGTATCTAATGGGAAAGTGAGTCACATAGCAAGGGGGCATGAATATGGGATAGGTTCTCTTCCTTTTGGGAATTGGGCTAGTGACTCATTTTGGTCTTTCAAAGTGATTGATATCTATTTGGGATATCAATCCTTGATACTCATCCCTAGGGAAGTATTTAGCTTTGTTTCCTCTTTTTTGTCTTGGTCCTCAAGTGTGTCCCATATGGGAGTGTCTATCTCTCACCAGTTGTAAAGTCACCTTGTCTTCCATCTTGTCTCCCTGAGGGCCTGACTCTGTCTAACTGCCTATAATATTTCTATCTAATTTGGCTGCCTGCAACAACAAGAATGGAAAATTGAATATTAAAGCATAGCAAATGACAGTAAGTCAGAGCAAAACTTCATGGGGCTGTGTCTACTAAAACAAGCTGCTAGCATAAATTAGCAATGTAACACAAACAAGAAAAAGTTATAATGTTTTAAGGTCTGAAACATTTATTATGGTTT
>NW_004524939.1:588457-599259 GCF_000260255.1 Octodon degus | reverse complement strand
TTTTAAAATATTTATAATATATCCACCACTCTGTACCCAAAAAGAAGAGATATAAAGGTTAAAGAGGAAGAAATAGATGCTAATGTTGTCAGTTTCCCGCACAGTGCGAACTTCAAAGCCAAAGGAATCAATCTGAAGAATAATCTGGAACATCAGAACTCTGAATAGCTATTATGGGCAAAATGGGAAGTACATAGCAGGATATGAGGTGATAGAGGATAATTAATAGTGGGGAATAAGTTAAGTGGTTATTGCCTGATTAAGGGACTGACCCATAAACAGACCATATTATCAGATATCTTAGCTAACACCTCTCAAATCCTAAACAATGATAAGAAAATTCTGTAATTAAGAACATAAGAAAGACCACCCTGAGTGATATTTGTCATCTCTGAGCTGAATACTGGTCCTCTAACAAGATGGAATACCATCTATAGAATTATAGTAAAGAGATGTGTTAGGCTTGTGGATGTCAATCTCAGATTTCAAGGATATCTAGTCTTCCCATTTTCTTGTAAACTTCCTCAAGGTTTGGTTAACATGAGTTACTTAAACCTACTTGAATCTACTGACATAGTCTTCCCAACTTTCATAATAGAAAACTAAATCCAGTAGGCCATTAAGACTTCATTGCATTGATTCTAAGCATTCTGATGTCAAAAACTGTTCCCCAAATTTAAGGGACCTGAGATTCAACATGTATGGTTCATTTAATTATTTTATAACCATTAATTAAAAATGCATCCTAGACTCATCTTTTTATTATGAAAATACATAGTTGGATTATAACCATATTCTTATCATTGGGTTAAAATGGACAACATTGAAACTTAAAGGAAGAGAAATTTGGTAGGCTCACAGGCTTCCATGAGTTCAGTCCAAAGTCAGCTGGCTCTTAGGCAGAAGCATAAGGCAGAAGGTCTGGCAAGGAGAGATGCTCATGACATGACAGGCAAAAAGCAGAAAGAAGGGAGAAACATACACATCTCTAGGTAATGTCACAGTAACCAACCTACACTTCAACTCCACCTCACAAAAGTACATTGAACTACTGGGGCTGGCCTGATAGCTCAGCAAACTAAAGCATCTACTTAGACAGAGTGCACCAGCCAAGGGTTCAATCCCGGGCCTGTTGTGCTAGCCCTACCAGGGGGTGTGCTGAGACAGTGATTGAGACTGGGCATGGTCCCACATGTCTATAATCCCAGCACTTGTGTGGCTGAAAACAGAAGAATCACTGAGTCCAATCTACATAGTGAGACCCTGTAGACCCTGTTGTAAATAGAGAAAAAAGAAGAAAGGAGGAAAGAAAGAAGAAAGAAGAAAGAAAGAAAGAAAGAAAGAAAGAAAGAAAGAAAGAAAGAAAGAAAGAAAGAAAGAAAGAAAGAAAGAAAGAAAGAAAGAAAGAAAGAAAGAAAGAGAGTATATTGAACTACTGAACTCATCAACACACAAATTCAGTAATGAATACAGTAACTCATGATTCAATCACTTTGCAAACACATGAGACTTCTGTGGAACTTTTTAGATATAAATCGCACAATTCTGGCCTTCCCTGCAAGATTCATGTACATGAATAGTTTACTCCATCTGTAAGAGTTTCAGTTTCACAGTCCTAGCCTTGGTGATGAAGCATTTCTTCATAATTCAGGTAGTTAGCCTATTGGAATTATTGTTTATGATGAGGGTTGGGAAGACTATATCTACAAACCAAGTCTAAAGATTCCTGTGTCTCAAGGGAAAGTCTCACCTGTGAGATCCTATAAAAATGAGAAAAGTTAAATACATCCACAATACAATGGCATAGAGTAAACATTCCCTTTTCAAATGGAACAAATAGAAGCATAGAAAGTATTCACATCAAAACACAAGACCAAACCCAGCAGAACAAATATTAAATTCTGTACTTCCATGCCAGCACTCAGTGTAAATTGTGGCCAAATGTGAGTTCCAAGGAGCTTGGGCATCCCTCCTCCAAAGACCTTGTAGTTACGTTCTCTCTGTTGGGCTGGCAATGTTGCTACCTTTAGGTTTTCGTGGAATATTTCCATATTTCTGGCCTTTTCAGATCCTAGATCCTCCACTTAGAGGTGTATTGCCTGATCTTTTAGTTTTTCTCTCAAATTCTGATTGAGAGACTTCCCGACCCTGTAAACCTTTTGTTCTACATGCTTATAACATTAGCACCACATGGATGATTCAGTCTGTTTCTGAATCAACCAGTAGCCAGACACACTTGTATTAGAGCTGAAGAAGGCCCTGAGTGGTTGGAGAGCTCAGTATTATAAAATAAATCTGGGGAACCAAGGCTTTAGGTAGCTTTTCTTGAGTAGTAGCTCTACGGAGCACTCTCTTCCTAAATTATATCATTATATTATAGGCAATTTTGTCTGTGGGCAACGGAGGTCTTACTGATTCCTGAGATATCTTTAAATTACCTTTCTTATTGTCCTGATAAAAGTAGCTGGCTTTGTTTTAATGCTACTTTTTTTCAGCAATCAAGTTTTCCTTTGCCCTATCTAAAAAGTACTTCCTATTTGGCCATCAATAAAAATTTTCAAATTATTCCAGTCTGGTTTTTTGTCTTGATTCTTACTATTATTTGACTAGAAGCAGTCACTGATACTCATGACCTAATCTGAACATTGGGCTATTAATGACATCATCAGTGGGCTCCAATCTCTTGCAAGGACTTATAGCACATGGAAAAACAGCAAGAGACATAATGACAGTGCACTGGGGACCTGGGATGCCCAGCAGTTTACAACACCCAAAAGGCCACCAGGCACCAGAACCTTGATATTTATTGATCACATTTACTTTAAGGAAAATGTTGAGGGGATGACCAGATTACTCAGAGGGCAGCAGTGGTCCTTATCCTGAGAAGTGTCTTATGTTGGTGAGGATCACTCTGATGACTCAGACATAACAGTTATCTTAAATGAATGAGGATCTTATGTTGATGAGGACAGTGGGGAAAGATGGCAGGTTAATAAGTTTGTTCTTTCTCCCAGGTGAAAGCTTATTACTGCTACTACTAGTAGTAGTACTGCTGCTACTGCTACTGCTACTACTACTTAGTTCTCAAGGATCCAGGATGTCTTCAGCTGGTGTAGTCTTGCTGTGGAGTGTCACAGCATCACAGGGTCTTTGTGGCCTCAACCGTGACCAGAGGCACATGCGGCTATTATTTTTGCATACCACAGTCAACTCATATGGCTACATACTAGGCCTCAGACAAGCCCCAATCACAATTTAATTATGAAATGATTTTCCCCAAAAATATTATATAGAATGACTCTCAACATTACACTACTTTGGAATTTCTTCTGCCATGTTAATTAGTCTGGTACCCTTAATCTCAGACTTCCAGGTCTCAGGATGGACAAAATGAAGAAACGTTTTCTCCCAGGGTGTAATATACAGAAACCTTTAGTCCAACGTCCATGGGGTTCTTTTTCCCAAATGAAACGTCTGACCTTCACTGTCTCCATTCCTATCCACATTCTCATTTTGTGAAATCTGACAAGAATCACCCCTTAAACTACCCCAAAATGCTGTAGTTTCTTGAACTTACATTTCCAAGCCTTTTCGAAAAACCAATTCAAAAGGGATTTTTTCCATAATTTTATTGAGAAACAAATAACAATGAGACAGTTTCAAACCAACTTGATAGGACAGTTTCAATAATTAACACATTGCATACATTTTTCCTAGTGGTTAATTACTGTACAAGATGCGGACTTGATATCCTATTTACAAACACCATTGGAACAAATTCCTCTATTAATTAAGAGAATATAACTATATATCTATCCTAAAAACTTTGAATACACATATAAAAAATGGACATTCATCTGTATTCCCTTTTTTTTGTTAAGTTCCATTATTTGAATATTATAGGTGTATGAACTCATCAAAATATTCTAAAAGAGTCCAGTAGCCCATAATAGTATTGGGTCTTCCACTTGACTGGCAATGTCAGAAATTGTGGACCTGAGTCCCCTACAGCTCAACATAACAGCGTGGCTTTACTTCTCATATTTCATTTTTATATTTTTCTGCTGGATGGTTAAAACCAAGGTAAAGCAGGACCTATGCAACAAGAGTTGTAGCTTTTGGGTCTGATAAGATCAGTGAAATTCCCTCAGGATTTATCCTGAGATCCTGTACCTCAGATTGTAGATCCTTTGTCAGTGTCAGCCATGTGGATGAGTCACAGCCATTGCTTGGCCAATGTCCTCTCTGTGAAAGCCTGAGAGAATGTTTTCTCTCCATGTGACTCTCCTTAGGCACACTCTACATCATCAATCATTTTCCTCTTTGGTCCCATAATCTTGATCAGAAAATTTGGGACACTACCAAGTTACATGACGTTACACTACAAGTTCTCAAATGTCCTGAGTCTTAATTGACCTTGGAAGGCTACAGCCAAAATGTTGACTTTCCTTGCAGCCCTCCTTTTTCTCTAATTTTGGTCTGCAAACTTTTGTTTGCAGAAGACAAGCCATCCAGAAGACAAGCTTATTGTTATTACCATAAAACCTAGGCTGTTAAGGTTAACCTCACTATCTGTCTGAATATCAAACATCTTAGGCATAACATGGAACAGGTACTTTTCTTCAAGTATTGATATGTTGAACTTTAAGTCCCTACAGAATATGATGAAAAAACATTTAAAAATTGCAATGTATTTTAAAAAATAGGCATAAAGAATTATATACTTCTATGTTTACACATAAGTCCAAATATCTAACCATGTACAACCTTGAAGAAGGACAGTCCCACAATATTCCTTTTCCTGTCTCTTGCTTTCATTCACCACCCCCTTCTTTTTGAACAATCATCTACCTGAGAGACAGCACAGCAGCAACATGTATGTCATGACAAGCAGCCCGTATTCAGAAGACCAGAATGACAGACACTCCAAGCATGGAACTACTATTACAGATTACCATCTTCAGTGCAGTTGCTTCTTTCACAGGTATCAGTATATATAGTCAGTCAAGGTGAGAATCTTTCCAATTAACTTCTAGATTCAAAAATCTTCTGGAGAGTCTCAGAATCATTGCCTTGCCCATCGTCTACATATAACTGAATGGCTTGACATAGTCATGTTTCCTA
Organism: Octodon degus; assembly: GCF_000260255.1. Taxonomy (NCBI): domain Eukaryota; kingdom Metazoa; phylum Chordata; class Mammalia; order Rodentia; family Octodontidae; genus Octodon; species Octodon degus. The sequence goes on along the minus strand of NW_004524939.1, from coordinate 594,135 downwards.
GCTCTTCTCCTTTCCCTCTCTTGATTAGTTAGCCCTCGAGATCCTGCTTTCCTTTTACTTGTATTATACCTTATACTTGTATTTCTTCTTCTGAGTTCTTATACTAGGGAAACTATCCAATATTTGCACATGTGTTTCTGATCTATTTCACTTACGAGTATATTTTCAAGTGGCATTCACTTCAATATAAAGGCTTCGAGTTTATCACTCTTAATAGCTAATTCAAAAGGTTTTAAGCCACATGGTAAGCATAGCCACAGTTATACTCACCTCCTTCTCTAGTAAAAATTTCTGTTTTAGTCACTGTTCTTCTCCCTGGAATGAAGTATTCAACAACCGTAACTTTAAAAGGTTTATTTATCTCACAGTTTCCGGAAGGTTCAGTCCAAAGCCAGCTGGCTTCGAGTAAGAATTAAATGGCGGAAAAGCATGGGTAAGTAAATCTGGTCACACCATAGAAATGAGGAAGAAGCAAAAGAGGGAAGGATGGGCATCAGAATATTCCTATCTATGGTTGCATTCCTCGTAGCCCACCTCTAACTAGCCTCCAACTACTAACAGCACATTTAACTATTGAATTCATCTATAGTTGAATTCATTGATGAATAGAGCCCCCATGATCCAATCATCTTCCAAACACTGGACACTTTTGAGGAAGATATTAAATTTGAATCAAGCAGGTGACTTCCAATAATTATTCACTATGTATCTTGATGGTTAACTTATTTCTAAGCAGTTATACTTGAGTTGCCTTATGTTTATTTCTGAAGGTATCCAAGGTAAAGCCCAAATGTGTATATGCACTGCACCATTTATAGTTTTAAGTTTCCCCATGAGTGCCCTCCACATTTGTCCCTGGTTTCATCAGATTTACCAGGCTAATTTTTGCTGCATCTCTTCAGGATAGAAAATGCTCCTTATTTTAGCAGACCTATGTGTGAGTTCTTTTCCAAGTAAATTTCTATCACACAGCTTGAAGATTAACAATTCAGTAAAGCATATCCATTCTAGCTGATTGGCAAAATGTCCTGTAGACCTCTATCTGGAAGATTTGGAGCTTTCACTGATTGTTTGTTTTGTTTCTCCTGATATTCCGTAGAGTCTGTCTTTGTCACAGATTTACTGAGAATATATTTTTTTATTTTGATTAGAACTTTCAACCAGACAACACTACAGCTGTTACATCAACCCATAATCCTCCAGCTCAGTTGAGATAGAAGACTTTTTCTTCAAGTTTTTATGGCATAGCAATTCAAAAAATTATTAGTATATTTTGATGTCTTCTTTGATATCTCATGTTACTTATAAATGTACAAAAGCTATTTTCTCCCAAGTATTAGAAGATTAGAATGCTTAAAAGTGTGTACCATATTTCTCCTATGGGATTTTTACATTCTCAGGATCCCTCACAGTCCATTTATACATTTTTCGAATATGAACAGAGTGATCTATCCAGTTTCTCATTAGACTAAGATGATACCTGGGACATCAGAATTTCTGGCTGAAGTGATAAAATTCTGATACATTAGTACCAACTGGTCACCATAGATCATAGACCTTTATGAATTAACCTTGTATGATTTGGTCTTCCTATAAGTTTACTAAAAATGTTAGCTTTCATGAAACAATAGTTAATCTTTTCTTAAAAAGATTATCTCACTGAAAACTAAATTTATTGTTATGACTGGTGCTTGATTCAGTCATATTTAGGTTGCTAATAGTTTGCTTATGAAAATCAAAATGTATTGGTGTCATGAAAAAATGTTAGCAGTCATACAACTGCAAAAAGACTAAATTTGAATCTTAGTTCACTGTTTTTAACTGGAAAATGAATACAACTTTCTGGGGTCCTTTATTCAACAAATAGTTATTAATTTTCAATGCCATTCCAACACTACGCTGCTTACTGTGGAAGGAGGCAACAAGTAAGATATACACATCATTTGCCTTCATGGGGTGGCATGAAGTTGCCAAAAGATCAAGAAAGCTCTGCATCTACATTTATCTCTTTATACTAATATTTTGCATTCTGACCCAATTATCTTTTTCTATGGCTTCAAGCTCACACATATGACACAATGATCTCATTAAAAACCTTTTCCGTTTCTAAAATTACTGATTATATGAAAGATGCTTTCTTCAAAATAGTGCTTTAAAAGATAAATGTTTTACCATAGCTTATAAATGTTTTTATTCTTATTGACATTGGGGTTGAGGTACATCACATTGAAACATAGCCACATTTATATTAATATTATTAAACATATCTACACAGTACATTGAAGAAAGCAATGTGAACTGATGAACCTTTAAGGAAGTGCAATTTGCAGAAAATTTAACAACTGTGGAATTTAATGAAAGCTGATCAAAGCTCTGTCAGTGTTTCCTAATGACAGGCAGGAATTTGATTTCACAACAATTTAATAATATTAAGCAAAGTAATGATATACCTGTGTTCAAACCTGCAGAATTATTCTATCTAGAAATGAAATTTTCAGCTCTTTATATTGTGTTCCTAAATTACAACCTTTTGCGTAGCAATAATAGAGATTTGTTTTGGCTGTGTTTGTTCTTCAAGAAATACATCTTGAAAGTGATATGCTACAGAATGTGAAACAAAACATGCCAATTGAATGGTTTCTTGTTTCCCAAGCAATTATAATTTTGTCTATCTTTTCCTATCAGGAGAACTTTCCTTTTTGTTCTTTCTCTGCACCTCAGATGGTGATACACATATTTCATCTTTTGGTCACTGGGTAGGTGACCAAATACTCCAAATACGTAAATTGTAAGAACCACAGTTACTCCTATGAATGCCTCTTTCTGATGTGTGGAATTCAGTTCTTTTATACAATACATAACCATAAGGTAGCTTCTGTAGTTTTGCATCCAATTTTTATTTAGTATGCAAGCATGATCTTAAATTAACAGTAAGAGTTTTTCTATAAGCACACAAAGTTTTACACTCCAACAGTAACATGAGTGACTACCTTGGGCTGTCAAAATCCAAAAAGAAAAAGCTTCAGAAGACTATGAAGAAATCCAAATTTAAACAAGCTTAATGAGCCTAGGAGCAAAATGGTTAAAAAATCCACACTTTATTGTAGTTATTAAAATTGTACCTGAGCTATAATTTGTAAATTTATAGAACAAATTTCAAGAAATCATGCAATTTTTCACTTAACCTGTAACAATTGTTTCAAATACTTTACAGAAATGTAGTGTTCTGTATTTTTGGCACAACCATCTTTTTACTATGAGGAAGGTACAAGGGATGCATCAACACTAACATGAATATGGAGTCAGGATATTAAAATTCATGAAGTCCTATCAACTGAACTAAGGCAAACTCTATTTGCCTGAAATGCCTGATGACTTCGTCAGCCAGCAAAGTCTTTCTGATGTCATTTCACTCCTCTGAATATTAAGCAAGCTGACTTTCTCTAGGTAGGAGCCACATGGTATTTTCCATTCTGCAAAGTTAGGCTATAGCTGGTTTGCAAACAAAAAGGATCCTTCTGTTTTCCCTCTTATTCCCCACTCAGTGAGCTCACTGCATGTGGAACAGAAAAAAAATCTCTGAGCCATGATCACATTTTCTCAGACAGCAATGTCCTCTCTCCATGCTTGACTTGAATTGAAACCAAACAAGCGGTATGGTTACATTTATATTCACACTCAGTAAAACACTCCTTTAAATTGCTGTCTGAGAGACCAGGCCGAAGAGCTCCGACTGTTCATCCTAACAAGGTAGGCTGTCTTAATGCAATCTAGGAATGAGCTATAAGATACCCTTGCCTGCAAGAATTTTGACAAGCCCTTGGGTAAAGATGTAATAACACATGGCTAAAATTGTTAGTACTTTAAACTGGAGAGTTTTTGAAGTTTTGCAAATTAAACAGGACAAGTCAATTTTTCTCTAATTTGTAAATTTAAAAAGACAAGTAATTTCTTAGAAACCTAGGGCTCTGTCACTCACATTTTCTCAGATTCATCAATCTTCATGAATCTTTTCTTTAAAGTGTCTACAAAATGTGATCTGTTCTTAATACAGTTTGAAAGAGTCTTAAAAATTCCTTGAGATCAAAGGCTAAGTCTTCTGAGGATTATGTGAAAGGTTTAGTATTTGGATGGCATGATACAAGTTTAATTATAATCAGAAGAATAATTATGTGTGGATCTGAAAGGGACCTTGAGAGGTCAAAAGTCCAGAGACCCACCCTGAGGCAATGAGACTGCTAAGCCTTCCCTAGAGCGGAGAATTTATCCTATTTAATAGAACTCTAAAAAGAAAAATCCCTTGACTTTCCATGTACTCCTTAAAATACATAATCTATCTTGGTTAGAAGTTTTATTTCTTTAACATTTACGTTTTTATTATGGCATAGATGATCATTCTCTAGAGTGCTGTCTGCAGAAATGTCAGTGAAGATGACAGGTTCTGTCTGTGCCCTGTCCAATACAGTATCTGCTAGCTTCAAATAGCTAGTGAGCATTTTAAAAGTGAATGCAACTAGGTGAATTTAGGGTTGTGTTTTATTTTAATTAATTTAAAATTGAATTTAAATAGTCATATGGTTAACAATAGATATATTGTTTAGGGTAATTCAAGAGCATATGGTTATTTTTTTTTTAGCTGAAGATAGTGACTTCATTATTTCCTTTAACCAAAGGTTATTTATAAAGGACCCTTGCAATATATCTGCGTTAAGCACAATTCCAGACTTAATAAATATAATATGGAAAGCTTGCATTCTAGTGAGGAGGAAACACAAATTAAATAACTACAAACAATAATAATTAACATAAGGGAAAACATCAAACTATTTGAAGGGGCCAGGGAGATAGCTCAGTGGAATAAGCACTTCCCTGGCACACGCAAGAGCCTGAGTTTGATCCTAGTACCACACACCATCAAACTGGGGACTGGTGGAGCCTGCCTATAATCCCAGCACTGGGGAGGCTGAGGTAGGAGGATCACAAGGAGTCTGAGCTGTGCAGTAAGAGTCTGTACCAAATAAATAAAATATTTAAGAAAAAGATTAACAACAAAAAGTTGCTCTTTATACATTGAGCAGGTGAGCCCTTGTTGTAGAGGTAAACTCTGAGCTGAAAACCAAATGCTGAAACAAACTCCTTTCTGTTCAGTGCCAGGAGAAAGCATTGTAGAAGGCCTGAACTAGGTCCTGGTTTGGCACATTAAAGAAGCAGAAAGACTGCCCTAACTTGGGTGGGGGCCGCCAATCCTGTACTGAAAACCTCTGAAATTATCAGCTCATTAAACCTCTCCTCTTTTAATTGGGAATGTCAATAATTGTGTCCAAGTAATGAAAAGCTGATTCATAGGAAGAAGGTTTTTTTTTCCTTTTCTGTTACTGGGATTGGACTCTGAGCGAGCCCTGCACTTACCAGGCAGGTGCTTATTATACTCAAATATCTTCCCAGCCCCCAAGAGTTCTTGATGCAGGAAGATCTTTCACTACATTTAGAGCAATAGTCTCGAGATTTTTTTTAATTATAACATTTTATTTTGTTTTGAAGAGTAAAAACAAGAGCAAAAAAAAAAAAGCAAAAAACAACATATAGTAATACATACATTAACATTTTCAAAAGAAGAATAGCAGATTAACGATGATTGATTTATTTTTCTCTTTTAAATTTTTATTTGGTTCTTTTTT
>NW_004524939.1:586650-587713 GCF_000260255.1 Octodon degus | reverse complement strand
TAAACATGAAGAAGAAAGAGTTTACAGATCAGTCATATAATAGTTCACTCTGTGCCAAAATCAAGAAACTTATATTCATATAATTAGAATTTTCAGAGTAGAATGGGACAGGCAGCAAATATTTCAAGATTTAAAATTTCTAAATTTAGTTGAAATTATAGCATCACATTGGCAAGAAAAAATGAACCTTTTGCACAAGAAATATTAATAAAATCATACCAAGATACACAAAGATGAAATTGTCCAAAACTAATTATAAAGAAAAATATCATTAAAACATATACATAGAAAAAATATTAGCCATGGAAGAACCAAATTAAATAGCATCTTATTCCACATTAGAAAATAAAAGGGCAAGTGGGGAAGAAGCTAGACTTATTTATTCAAAGGACTGAAAAAAAGATCTACCCTCACTGAATTTTATATTTAGCAAACATACCTTTGAAAACTAAAAGTAAAATATTTTCCAGTTATACAAATTCAAAATATTCTAATACCTCCAGATGTAGCATATAGAAAATAACAAAGAGCATAATCCATAAAGCAAGAGAAGTTGCTGCATGATCCTGGATAAAGAATAAAAAGCTCTCAAAATGGCAGTTATTCAGGACTATGTAAAATGTAATTATACAACAGGAACCCATTTCAAAAGGTCATTGAAGATTTCCACAAAACAGTATCAACTTATGTCAGGTTATATGCATATTTTTTCATATATGTGTGTGCGAGTGTGTGTGTGTGTGTGTGTGTGTGTCTGTGTGTGTGTGTGTGTGTGTGTAAAAGTAAAAAAAAAAATAAAGTCAATGGAAATAGAACTACACTTTTGAAGTTTCTAATACTAGGATAAAATATTCTACCATGTCTTATAAGTAGATTGTAAATAAAAAAAACAGTATAAATCATAAAAATTAAAATTAAACAATATTCAGAAAATTAATTAAAATTAATTAATTCAAAATTAAATTAAATATTTCAAAATAATATTCAAAAATTAAAATTAAATTGGGAGCCAAACTAAGAGGCCAGAATGTAGTGTATCATATGTACAAATCTGTGATCAATT
>NW_004524939.1:567171-585775 GCF_000260255.1 Octodon degus | reverse complement strand
ACATTGTTCATCTTTGCATCGTCTGGCAGGTGTTAAATTATTTTTTTCCTTCATCCTAGTTTGTTAAGAGATCTTTTCTTACCTTTTCGCCAGCTGCAATGGTGTCTTCAAGGCCTGAAAGTCTGTTTTTACTTTCATTCAAATGGTTTTGCCAGCTGGTGATTGAGATTTTACTTTCCTGTATATCACTTTGAATCTGTTTCATGCATTCCATTTCTTTCCTGTATTGCTCATTCAAGTGTTCCATCATTTTTACATTCTCCTCTACTTTCTTACCAGTGGCTTCTTTAGAAGCACTTAGTACTTCTTCCATTATCGTTATCATTTCTTTTTATACTTCAGAAATTATTTCTGATCTCATTTCCTCTATACCTTTCTGCAGTTGTTTCTTTACTTCAGACACTATTATTTCAGAGATTTCAGGTGTGTGATTTCCAATTTCTTCTGTGCTAGTGTCTCCTGCATTTGTTCTGGGTTGGCTCAGGACCTGAGAATGCATTTCGCTCCTTCTCTTTGTCATTTTGTATAGCACTGTCTTCTGACTTTTGGTGTAGGACTTTGGCACAGTTATTACCTTATTGCCAGGTCCAGATCTACCAAGTTCAAACTCCTCCAGGTGGGTATGTCTTGGGTCTGGCTGCTGTGCTCCACTTGTTCCTGTTGTAGCCCCTGGAAGTGAACCTGCTATGCCTCTCTGGTGAGATGTTCTGCTCATGAATCAACTGGGTGGGTCTTGCCTCTAGCCTTTCTGCAGAGAGTTCTGTCACAGATTTCACACTGGGCTGCTGGGCTTGGCTTTTGGCTGTTTTCATTAATTATATTTTAGAGAAAGCTGGAAAAATATATCAATTACCCGGTGTTTAATCAGAATCACAAAATTATGGAAACCTAAGATTGAAAGATTTTTGTTCTGTTTTTCATTCTACATTTTAAGGTTGCAACACTGTTCAGATTTTCTCCTGTCTATAGAATTTATACCATATATTTTGCTTCCTTCTGATCATATTGACCTTTCATGTGCAAATTTTTAAAGTTTCTTGATACTTAGACAAAATCAAGAGTCTTGCCATACTATCTAATGGCTAATTTTTTAAAAATGCAATAACGAAGCAAACCTTGAGCAAAGTGGTAATCAGCTGGTCTCCAGGGTTGCGCAGGAACCCCTGGAGCTACTGCTGTTCTTTATGGAGCAACAGTAGGTCCAGCTGTTCCTGCGCAGCCCTGGAGCCCCAAAAAGTCTATAGAAATTACCCTACACATCTGCATGAGTGTTTTTCCTAAACTCTATTTTTGGACAATTCAAAACAAAACTAAACATTTCCCAGCTCATGAAGACCAGTCTCAGTTCAAAAGTACATGTGGAAATACTGTCTTTGAAATTTTCTATATGAAAATTAGCTGGAATGCTGTAAAATAAAACCCTCTTATAGGCAACTTTTTCCTCAAAAGTGAAACTGTGATACTAATACCGTCAGTAATGGTGAGAATGCTGATAATGACTGGGAAGTCTGTTGTAAACAATATGGGTTTGAATAAAATAAATCCAGAACCTACATCTTTATTAGCAACTGAGCCAGCTACTTTGGATAGCTCTAAACATGATTTCTATGCGTTTGTGAGATTGCGCAATCCCCCCATCTGTAGTCCAATAACTACAGCCACAGTAAAACATCTTATCGATAGCCCAAAGCTAAATAAGATCCCAGGAGAAATCTCTTTTTGCCAGAAATGTTTGAATCTTTTCCTAAGTGGTGGGCCCCAATCTCTGCCAAAGCATTTACCCTAATTAACTCCTCAAGTATGGTTCCCTCAGGATAAACTCAAAGTATATTCTAACCAATCTTCTAAAAAGAAAATCATCTAATTTCCCCCAGATTACTGTCCCATTAGTCAGCTGGCCTATCCTTTTAAACTCTATGCTACGATTCTTTCCAACAAATTTGAAAATTGAAATGTTAAGTTAAATACTTTCTCTAAGAAGTGAACAGATGCTTTAGAAAGAACTATTTACCTACAGATCACTGTCTTGCTCTGGTCCATCTCATTGTGAAAGCAATTAAGAGTAACGTGGTTCTTTTCAGCGCATCCCAACAAATATTAAGGCTAGAGAAATGACGATGGTATAAATGTATACTTCTGATCCTCACAAAAACATCGGCAATAAAAATATCAAATTGTTGTTAGTGGTACACAGAAAAAGGGATTGGAAAATTTATGGACAGTAATATTTTGGCTAGACCATAATTTTCACTGGAGTCACTTTCATCAGAAAAAAAAAAGATATTGGAGCTGTGAGCCAGTCCCAGGTAAGCCAAGATATAAAATTAAGAAACCATGTAAACATGTACTTGTTGAGGTACAAGGAGTTCATATTCTTCTAGCACATAGTAAGGTTATTCTTTTAAGATAGGAAGTAAAGATGAGTAAGCCTGCTGACACAAATTTATAAAATAATCTGATATGAATAATTACTATAGATTTTGTCTTACATGCAATGGGAAAATATTGACGATTTATCAGAGTAAGTTACTGATTATCACATCCACTCTTACGGCAATTCCTGAGACACAAAGTAATTGTATGCATGAGATAAGTACAATATGCTTATCATTAGCAGGAAGAAAGCTTAACATTCTGTATCAAATCAGATTCTCATGGCGACTACTAGTTTGAATTTTATTCTGTTGCATATTAGCTGTTTGACTTCAGGTAACTTACTCAGCATCTCTGCACATCATTCATCTATAATGAAAGAAATAATAAAGATACCTTATAAAAAATAGCATTTCACAACATTAAATAATCTTTATCTCTTCATATTGGTAGTGATTAGAACATCATCTGCTACTTAGTAATCACTCAGATACTAGTAATTATCACTCTATGTACTACCTACTTTGTATCAAGCACAGTTCTATATATTAGATATATATTTTCTAATGTTATCCACAAAATCAGCAAGTCAATTTTTAATTATTTTGTAAATAAACACAAACATTTGTATTTTACAGCAGATGGAATTATAATTCAGGGATATTTAATAATAATAAATTTTTACAAAGCTGTGAGGTGAGAGAGCTAAAATTTCAGTGGAGTCTTCTGATCATAGAATTGTCACTCCCTTTTTCTTTTTCCTTTTTAATTTTTAGTTTTCATAGTGCTGGAGATAAAACCCAGAGTCTTCTCCCATGCTGCACAAACATTTCACCACTGAGGTACACACTCCTTCCTTCTTTGGTCAGTGCTATTAATTAAATTAGATGGTCATAACAAAATAAATATACTCATTACTCTTCACTGAAAATGCAAAATATTACTTCAATTAACTCATTGATAGCATCATTTAAGATGGCCTATTAATGAAATATTTTATCTTTCAATTCATATATATATATATATATATATATTCAAGAAAAAATACATTTAGCTGGAATACTCTTTCCATCTCCAAAGATGATAGTGCAAGGAATCCAGCTCTGATTATCCACAAAATTTCCATATCTCCCTTTATCTTCTCTATAATCATTGACCAGAATAATGAAGGCTATGTTTGAAGCCAATGTCTCTGGTGTCCATAGACAACTGGATTGAACCATGAAGAAAATAGAAAAGGAGCCCAACTCATTAGCTACCACAGTAATTTAGGATAACAAAAGGGATCTAACATACAGAAGTATCAATGACTTTTTCTTTCTTTTTTTCTTAATTTTATTGAGAAATAGCAATGAGACAGTTTCAAAAACAGGTCAGTAGGACAGTTACAACAATTAATACATTGCATATTGCTGTCTTCATAATAGTTATTTATAGAACAAGATGCAGACATGATATCCTGTCTAAAACATTATTAGTACAAATAATATATAGGACCTTCATTTATATCCCCCTTTTTTGTTTAGTTTTGTCAGACATGGGTATTCCACTGCCATTTAGATATTGTAAGTGCATGAATTCAGCAAAATAATCCAATATAGTCCAGTAGTCCATAATTGCAGTGGGTTATCCATAGGACTGGCAATGTAAAATGTAAAGCCATAGTAATATGCTGAGCTGTAAAAGACTCAAGTCACCAACTTCAATGGAATTTTTTAAATTAAAAAAAATAATATTGTAGAGCTAAACAGAAAAAATCTGACAGTTAATTTTAAGCAGAATGGGTGAGAGAAGCAGCATGACAGGAGTGGTCTGATGCTGCAGCTTAGGTGGTAGGGGAGCCATAAAGAAGCTGTAAGGGCTTCATCAGGAAGCATACAGTGCAGCTTGAAAAGACAAAGCCCTAGTGAAATAGATTTACTTGCACTGATTACCAGTGTATTCACATTGCCTTAATTATAATTGTATGATTTCAAGTTGGACCAAGGCTTTTAGCCTTTCCTTTGCTAGTTCTCCACTTCCAGTAGCCTTCTGTGCAGTAACGGCTGGCTCCTCCTATTCCTAAGACCATGGAACAAAATGTATCAGCAATTACTAATTGATAGTTTTATTGTGGGGGCAACAAACCAAGTAAAAGAAAAATTCAACTGCAAGAGTGCAAAGGTAAATTTGTCTTATTTATAGCCACCTTGTGCTGTTACATGATTCAAAATATGGTGCTAAGATTAGAAGAAAGCAGCAGAATCAGAGATATATAAAATCCTTCCTAAGTAAGGAAGATGACCTAGCTATGAAAATGAATTAAATTGTAACAAGATAAATATTTAGAGAAAAAAAGAGAATTGGCCCAAGAATAATGGGATGAGTACATTTAGTGGAAAACAAGCTAGGGAAAAATAGGCAGAAAGATTGCTAGAGTAGAACACGAATAAGCAGGAAAAACGTGTTCTCACAGAAACCAGGTAATGGAGGTCACCCACAATGTGTCCAACTCAGATAAGTGTAGTGGGCAGGTGTTTGGTTTGCCCTTCTCCCCAGGCTCAGATTACTGCATGTCTTCCACATTCCATAAAATTAGGGAAATTCTGCTTCTCAGTACTGATTTCAGTCCCAATTTGAGTCATCCATTCAATACTTTTCCCTCCTTTTCTAGAGACAGAGGTTTGTCATGCACCCTAAGCTGGACCTAACAGGTCAATGCAGCCTCTGAACACAACCAGCGGGACTCAAACGTGTGCGTATGAGGAGAGGAGGAAGAACGGAATTCAAAATTTTCAAAGCTACAGAAATATAAATCCCCCACTATTTGGAAGAACTAGTTGCTAGTAGGCTGCTCAAAAAGAGTACAGAGATGGAAAGAAGTTTCGGCAGAGTGCTAAGCCCATGGAGTTCTTTGGTTGTTCTGATCCCTATTCTCAGAGATGGAGTTTTCACTCACTTTAATCTGCATACTTTTACTTGGCTTTAATTTCCACACTTCCCTAGAATGCCTATAATAACTAACATTTTCTAAAACTTTGGTCAGCCTTTTCAAAAGACAGACATCAATTATTGATCTCTAAGCATATAAGGAAGGAGATGAGAAGTAGCAGAGGGATTGAGCAGAGTATACCCAAGTTTTCTAATTTGTAGTTCATTTGCAATCTGAAGGAAACTAAAATTAAGAAAGTGCTGGCAGTAAAAAGTACATGTCAAAGTTCAAGGACCAAAAGGTAGTCAAGAAGCAGAGTCAGGGAGGATGAGTTAGATTTCAACAAGTATGGAGTGAAACACACAGGCAATAATTTTAGGTGACAGAAGGTTTATTAGAGAATGTGCCTCCTCTTACTGTTTATGTGTGATTCTTACTTCATGAATAAAATGAGCATTTTATTATGAGACTGTTATTATGTTGTGATTCAAAAAAGTACATAGCTTGAGGATCTTTGACATTTTCCAGTATATGGAAAAAAAAGTCAATCAACACTGTAGAGTTAATATAAATTTTGTGGGAGAGGTTTTAGTTTTATTGGAATTTTTAATAAATACATCTCTGTGTTTATATTCTGTTCTCAATATACTTATTAAATTTCTCTTGAAAATGTCAAAGTTGGGCCAGCAAGATAGCTCAGCAGACTAAGCGCTTTCTTAGGCAAGCTCAGGAATTGGAGTGCGACCCCTGGCACCGCAAGCTGCACCGGCCTTGCACCCAGAACATTCTTTCCTGAGGGAGAGCCAGCAAACATTGTGGACAATTATTGTTTGCCAGAGTTCTGTAATCACAGTTTATTATATCTTAAAAGCATAAAGCTAAGATTGGAACTATTGAGGTAGAAACAAACTTTAGTCTTCATCAGCAAAGTGCATGTTATAATTCACCCCTTTTGTCACCAACTAGTTTGTGGAAACTGATGTCAGAGGAGGAACTGACATAATGGATCCACTAAAGTGTAGAAGTTTCTCATCTGAGGCACATATTCACCTTTTTAAGAACCATAATGTGAACATAAACACAATATCAACACCAAGTAAAGAAATTCACAGCAGATGAAGAAAGCGCCTCTTGTGAGAAGCCCCTGAAGTGTGGCTTACATACTGCATACTTTTATAAGCATCATTTTCCCTTATTTTTTGTTGGACTAATTCAGATGTGGGTTTGTATCCTGGTCTTCCACACAGTAGGCTATTTTGAAAAGTGAATGCCTGTATCTTAAAGCTGTGGTGATTAAATATGATAATGTTTGAAAAACACATGCCATATAGCATGGGCAACATAAATATTTGCTATTTCTGGCAACTGTTGCAATTGCATTCAAATGATTTTGTTCAGAGGGGAAACTAAACTTGATCTGCTTTAGGATTTTTCTCTTGATATACTATGTGCAAAGTCTTGAAATTTCAAAGCAATTTCTGGTGCTCCCTAGTGAAACAAGATTAGCATGTACAGGAAAGAAGGAAGGAAAGGAGGTGGGAAGGGGAGTGTGATGGGTGAAGGGTAGGGTTTGGGGAGGGATGATTGAAATAGGAGAGGAATGATTTATTCAATATTTTTTGAAAGAACAAGCATTTGATTTTGCTTTCCAATGGCTACTATTTTTTTATTTTATTAATTTTACTGAGAAAAAAATTGCAAAGACACTATTTCAAAACGGATTGCTGGGAGAGTTACAACATTTAATATATTGCATATTGTTGTCATTGTAGTAGTTATTCATAGCACAAGATTCAGACATGACATCTTATCCAAATACTATTAGCACAGATTTTTCTTCTTATTTAATTAAGAGAAAGTGCCTATATATCTATCCTAACTATTTTGTATATACAGATACAAAATTGTCCTTCATTTATATCTCCTTTTTTTGTTTAGTTTTGTTAGGGATGGGTATTCCATTGCAATTCAAATATTGTAGATGCATGAATTCAGCCAAATATTCCAATATAGTCCAGTAGTCCACAATAGTAGTAAGTTATCCACAAGACTGGCAATGTCGTAATCTGTGTACTTGAATTACTGGTTTTTGGGTGGGGGTGTTAGGTGGCGACCCACCTGCCTGGTTGATGGCTACTATTGTGTTAGTGTATTCATTCATTCCCCAGCCCGAACAATACAAAAGTGGGATGAACCAAACAGAAAACCATGAATGGAAAGTACATTCTGGAACATGGTACCATATATACAGATGTCTATGTAGCACACTATTATTTATTTATTTATTTTTGCCAAACCAGGGATTGAACTCAGGCCCTTGGGGTTGCCAAGGAAGCGCTTATTCCACTGAGCCATCTCCCTGGCCCCTGTAGCACACTATTATAAGAACATAATTTTTTTTTTAAAGTGGGAGCAGGACTGCTACTAAAATTCAGGCAGGCTGACTTCCAGATCTGTATTCATCTCTCCATATCTGAAACATTTCCTAAGAAGTAGTTAATGAACTCCATCCTTAGAAAGAAACACTCAAATTGCAAATATGTACATATATATTAATAAATATAATTAAATAATAGTTATTTTCCTTCCACATTTGGTTCTTGTTGCATTGTGCACTCAAATTATTAAATTATTAAGCATCATTGTACAGTACAGATATTGCATACCATATATTCAATGTACTTGGAAGTGCAGTGCTTTGGGTTTTAGATTTTTACAGTTCTTTGCAAATATATAAAAAGATGTTTTGTAGATGCAACCCTGGTCTAAATATAAAATTCATGAATGTTTTATATATGTACTTTAAGCACACAGCACGAAATAATCGTAAGATTGGAACCTTTGAGATAGAAACAAACTTTAGTCTGCATCAGCAAAGTGAGTATTACAATTCACTCCTTTTGTCACCACTTGGACAGAGGCCACCTGGGCGGAGGTGGGGGCAAGACCAAGCCCATGAAGTCCCCATGGACCATGATCATAATAACGAAGGTGCACGTGGTCAGGACCCAGGAGCACTGGTAAGCAAACTGCTTCTCTCCTGGTGTCTTGGGATCTTCAAAAATGATTTCACGCATCTTAGAAGAATTCTGACCTACATGACATCACGTTCCTCCCTGGACATCCCTGCTGCTGGGAGATTTGTCATTCTGTAGTCTACGCCCACAAACTTCTCCTTCTCCGCCTTCTTGCCCCTGACCACAGGGATGGCCAGGAGCTCCTCACACACCTGAGCATACAGCTCGAGGATCTGCAAGACCTCTTCTGCTGCTTCCTCAAAGGTGGCGAAAGCACTGTGCCCCTTCTGCCAGAGGAACTCGCGGGCACGCAGAAAAGGCTGCGGGTGCTTGAACTCCCAGCATGACACGTTGCTCCACTAGTTGAGCAGGATGGACAGGTCCCAGTGGCACTGCACCCACTTCGCATATGTGGAGTATGTGACTGTCTAAATAGTTAGGCAGATGGCGATTGGCTCTGCCAGCTCCGTTTTCCCAGACCTCATGACCCAAGCCACGTCAGGGGCAAACTCAGCAACGTGAGTTGGAGAGTCTTCTCCTTCTTCAGCATGTTCCACGAAAATGTGGAAGTAGCAGTTCTCAATGCCCAGCATCTTGATCTCAGAGTTGAAGAAGGCTGGATGACATGATGCGTCATTCTGATTTTGATTTCATTTTCTGCTGACTAGTGATTTAAGCATTTTCATGTACCTTTTGACCACCTATATATCCTTCTTCTGAGATTTGTCTATTGGAACGGCTGCTTTATTTATTTTGTTGTTGTTTTGAGACTTTTTTGTTTTGCTTTGCTTTGCTTTGCTTTCTTGCTATTAACTTTTTCTTTATATATCCTGGATATCAATCCCTTATCAAATGTATACACTATAAATATTTTTCCCACTTTGTAGGTTCTCTTTGCTCTTCAACCTTTCCTTTGCTATTCTGAAGGTTTTTTATTTCTAAAATATCATTTGTCTATTTTTAATTTTATTACCTGCGCATTTGTAGTAATGTCCAAAAATCTTTGCCCATTTTAATATCCTGAATCATTTCTCTATATTTTCTTTTACTATATTTATAGCTTCCAGTCTTCCATTTAATTCATTTTGTGTGGATTAGGTTCATTATTCTCTACATGGATATTCAATTATTCCTACTACATACACGGAAAATACTATTATTTCTCTACTGTGTATTCTTAACTACTTTATCAGACATTGGTTAGCCATAGCTTTAGGGGTTGCCTTCGAAGCAGTTTTCTGTCCCATGCCAGAATCTTGCTGTTCTGATTGTTATAGCTTCATTACGTTTTGTACACAGTTAGCGTGATGCCCCCCTCCACACTTACCTAAAATGATTTCAGCCATTTGAAGTTTTAGTTTTATATAAAATTGGAAATCAATTTTTCTGGTTCTATAAAGATTGTCATTGATATTTTGATAGGGACTGCTTTAAACCTGCAAATGGCTTTAAACATTGTGAATATTTTTCCAATCAATGAATTCTATTGGCATTTTTAATAATCTTTCCACATTTTGTGTCTTCTTTAGTCTGTTTTATGAATGTCATATAATTACTATTATGGAATCATTTTACTTCTTTAGTTAAATATATTTCTTGGCATTTTATTTTCTTGTGAATATTGTAAATGAAATTGTTTTATTAATTTGTGTATCAGATAAGTTGTTATAGGCATAAAGCACAGGTGGTGAACCTTGGTACATGTGCCTCTGCCAGTTTGTTTTTACTCCCTGAAAGCCCTTAAAAGTTCACCATAGCTGGCATATGACAATGCTACTAAGTTTTGCTTGTTGATTTTGTGTTCTACAATTTTCCTACATTTTAATTATTTCCATTTATGTGAGTTTCTCTGTTAGAATAATGAAATATTAATCTGTGTCTTCTTTATCTTATTGAGTTTCATTAAAACAACTGTTGTTTTGTCCTTCTGATATAGAATTTCACTATGAAATTCAGAGTGGCCTTGAACTCTCTTTGTAGCATAGTCTGGCCTTGAAAGCGCAGCTACCTTCCTGCCTCAGCCTCTCAAGTATTGGGTTTGCAGGTGTGCACCACCATACCCTTTCAGCTATTTTAAATTCTTCCAGGCATCATTTTTTTATTTCCTTATTTTGATTAACAGATGAGACCATGTTTATCTGAAAACACTTGGTACTTCTTCAGATACACTGTTAACTAGATGTTGAAAGTTCAGTTATTTATTCCCATCCATTGTCTGGTTTTGGACCTTTCTTTTTAAATATTCTGGGCAGCTTGTTTCTTTTCTTTTTTTATGTATTTGGTACAGGGTCTCACTACACAGATAAGACTGGTAGTGGTCCTCCTGTTTTCAGCCTCCCCAGGACTGAGATTACAGACATGCAATACAGTGCCTGGTCTTGGTGCAGACTCAGCATACCCCTGGGGCGGGGTGGCCTTGCAGCATGTGGTGCTGGGGATCGATCCCTGGTCCCTGCACTCACCTAAGCAGGTGATTAGTCTGCTGAGCTATTTCACTAACCAAAACTGCTTATTTTCTGACCTTGTCTTCTTTTCCATTATTTCCACACTGCATGGAACCCAAGTCCAGACTTGCCATGAGACTGCCACTGGTGTGTTGCTATTGTTTCCATACTACTTTGAGTTGAGTCAAGCCCAGGGTTTTTCCCACTCTGTTAGTGTAACATCAGAAAGAAATAGGACAGAATATACCGAGAGCAGTTTATGTCCATGCCCTCTTCCTAGAACTGCAGTAGACCCACCTGCCTTATCCAGTTTCCAGCCTATGATGAGACAACGCAGGATTCTGCCTGGGTCTGGGAAATGTCATTGTGAATGAATCAACAACAAGCTCCTACATTGAACATGTGAACTAAATTAGCAACTTAATTTATCATTCAAAGCCCATGATACCCATGACACCCACTTAGGCCCAAGGCCTAACTGTTTTGTAGGCTACCTGTGTTCACTGTAGCACTATCCATACAAGGCAAGTGATGGAAGCAAATGAACCGCATATCACTGTATATCATCTGATAAATTGATTTAAAAAGTGTTATATGTACACAATGCCAAAGTATTCTACTATTATGAAATCCTGTCATTTACAACACTGGGGAAATGTTTGGGACATTTAATGTTAATTCAAATTATTCATGATAATTGTCTGTCTCTTTCAACAGTTTTTATGTAATGTGTTTACATCTTGCTTTATATTTATCATGTTTTGCCTTAAAGGTTTTCAGAAAATTCCAGCCCTATGTCTTCATTTTTTAGTTTTCTGAAACTTTGGCCCTTATCACATTGAGTATTTGTCCTATGGTCTCTTTCCTTGTACTCTGCAACTCTAAATACACTATATTAGTCCTTTTTATCATGATCTGTGTTTCTGTATTTCATTCTGCATATTTTATTCTGAGTTGTTTTTTACTTCACCGTTTTTTCTCTAGTCCTGTCTAATTTTACTCTTCGGCCTATCAACTTAGGTACCAATTTCAGTAATCTCTTCTATTTTTAGTGTCTTCATAGTTTCCATTTATCGACAAAAGTTCTGCAAACTTGACTTTGAATTTTTTAAACACATTCATCATATTTGTAGTCATTTAAAGATTGTAGCATTATTTAATTTTCATCATACTCTCAGTGTTAGGA
The DNA here is from genome assembly GCF_000260255.1 of Octodon degus. Classification (NCBI taxonomy): domain Eukaryota; kingdom Metazoa; phylum Chordata; class Mammalia; order Rodentia; family Octodontidae; genus Octodon; species Octodon degus. The sequence goes on along the minus strand of NW_004524939.1, from coordinate 573,844 downwards.
ATAATATTGGGTCTTCAAAGATGTCCATGTCTGATTTCCTGGAACCTGTAAATGAATGTTACATAACCTAGTAAAAATTGAAGTTGCTTGTGTAAATAAGCTTGCTAATCAGATGACTTTGAAATGGAAATATTATTCTGGGTTATACTAGAAAGCAAAATATGCTCCTGAAGTGTACTTAGAAGAGAAAGAGGAAGAAGAAAAGAGTACTAGACATTTGTAGCATAAGAAGGTCCTACCCAAGATCTGACTGTGAAGAAGGACAGGAATTGGCCCTCACCATAGAATCTAAGTGAACTTCATAATCTGCAAAAATGAAGAGGCACATGTTTTGTTCTAGAGCCTCTAGAAATACAACCCAGCTGGCACTATTACTTCATCTCAATGAGACTCATTTCAGGCACCTAACATCTATAACTAAGATACCAAATTTGCATTAAGATACTAACTGTGCTTTAAGTCACTAAATTTGTTCTAGTATTGATAGAAATCTAATATGTCTTCTGAATCTGTATTATCCCTTTTTAGTTTTATTTTTGCCAAATTCTGGCCTTATAGCCCAGAATACTTTTAAGTATCTGTTATTATATATAAAAAGGGTACAAATAATTTCGAAAGTGAGCTTCAATTTTTGAAATATGTTCTATTTCATCTTTATTTGTATTTGTCAGTTAAATTCTTATCACTTGAATGAGCTCCTTTTTTGTAGACCTTAAATTTAATTTTAATACCAACAGCCTGTAAGATTACTTGGCTCAGCTTTCTAACCTCTGAGATAAAAGCTTAGAAGTGAGAATAGCTTGTATGGTTAGATGAGTAGTCAGTGTAAATTTATCATCCTTCACTTCCTTGTTCTTCAGGTCATACCCCCATAGATTCTCACTATTTGATAGTATCCTATTATCTTATAAAATACATCTTTAAATATTAAGTCAAGGGTCTGTGTCTGTACTGATTAGAGGAGTTGTTCCAAGCAACTCAATTTTCCATTTTTAAAGTTGAATTTTAACACTGCCTTGTAGAAGTAGGAAATGCTCAAAGTAGAAAGAGTAATTAGAGAACTCTTTTCCAGATTTTTTTACTGGTACATAAATGCACTCAATATTAATAATGTGTTGGAAAATGATTAACAACAGTGTATTTATATTTGCTTATTTCATGGTGAAAATACCCTCATCACAACCAGCTTCAAGAAACCACCCTGATCTTACTAAAAGAGACTTTTTTTTCAGTGTGAATCACCCACCTCTAATGAAAAACTGCTTGATTATCTTACCTCTGAAAGGTGATGAGAAATTATCATAGTGATCAAGGAATTACCCTTGTAGTACCACACTAAGTTATTATTGAAAACCTTCACAAGCACTGTTTTGGTGATTCATCCACTTATTAAATACATACTTGGTGAAACAATTCATGCTTTCTGGTAGGCCCTGGCCTAAGCAGCAGTGATGCAAATGTAAGCAAATGAAACGAGATGCTTCTTTTCTTGGATTTACATTTAAGTGGAGCAACCAACATTCCCAAATAAATATTAATTATACATTGTGATAAGTGCTGGGAACTAAAATCATAAGGAACTGAGGTAGACAATGATAGAGGTTCTAATTTAAATGATCAAGGTAAGGAATTATTTTAAAATATGATATTGAAACTAAAAAGGATTAGGAGTTGGTAAGGTTGAGTGAATCAAGTTTGTCTTCTATTATATTTTTATGTTAATTTTATTGAGAAAGGAATAACAATGAGACAGTTTCAAAACAGGTTAGTAGAACAGTTACAATAATTAGTACATTGCATATTTTTGTCTTCATAGTAGTTATTCATAGTGCAAGATGCAGATATGATATCTTGTCCATTATAAAAGTACAATGAATCTCCTTTCTGAATGAAAATAGTATTGTTAAATTTCTTTGTCCACATGAATGTTTTTAAATTATTGACCAAAATTATTACACTCTCAGCTTACCTATGTACATAGACATCCCTGGGTCTGTTTCACTTTCCCAAGTGATGTCTTAAGTAATTTTTTAAGTTGGTGTTCCCTCCTGAATCTTTTCTACATTTGCTAATATTTCTTATAAAGTGTGTTTCCCAAATCCAACACAGTAGTCTATGTCTTTCTATCAGTGCAAAAGACAGAGAAACTATCCTTTTTATTGCATTGGGATCACAGTTGTATTATTGCATTTCTGTATATCCATAGGATAGTGATCATATTACTAATAGAATTGTAAAATTCTGTAGAAATCCAAAGTGATTTCTCTATAATAGAAATGAGATCTAGCTCTTCGTTTTAAAGCTAAGCACCAATTTATTGTACTCTTTTTCATGACATTATTAACCTATTTCTCATAGCTGTAATTTCTTAGAAACACAAAAGCTTGACTAATCATTATACTCATTCTAATTCCTCCTCACCTTCATGCTTGCTATGTCAATATATAAATGCACAGTAAGTTATAATATTGAATGTTAATAAAATATTTAAAAAAGAATTGTAGCTAATTATCTGGTTTCAATCAAGACAGTTTGGCACTTTCTGTTGACATTTGCAGCTTTCACATTGCAATAACATAAACAATTCTGGTAAACAGAGACCAGCAATATCGCTAACTACCCTACCATGTGCAATGGCCATTAAAATGTTGCTGCCTAAAATTTCAAAAGTGTCAGGTTTAAGAAAGAAAGAATTAAAAGGATTGATTTGCACACTGATGTTTATACCTGAATTATTATTACTTACTGTATTTATTGAAAGTGATTGTCTTAGTTACTTTTCTCTAATTGTTGAGACAAAATACCCGACACCCAAAGTTAAGAAAGGAAAGGTTTATTTAGTTTACAGTCTATGGAATTTTCAGTCCATAATCAGCTAGTTCCAAGGCATGGAGGCATGTTACAGGGACAACAGTTTGTGGGGGCAAAAAACAGCAAGAACAATAAAATTGAGGTGGGGCAAGAGCAATCCTCTTCCTTTCCTTATATTGTATGCAGGTATCCCCACCTCCCCAGGGTGGGTGTGACACTCATGCATTCTACAGGCCCCCTTCCTCCACAGGATGAGAATGTTTACAGAGTAACGACACTGTATCTCTGCTGAGTGGCTTGGTTAAATTTCTAAACTCCTCAAGTTGACACAATGTATCAGCCATTACAGTGATTAACTCCAGCTAAGCATTATTTCCTATTAATACTGCTTCATACATTTCCAAAAGCTGTCTTCCTGGGGGAGGTCTGCCATTGTCTTTCAGAACACAAGCCCAGCCAAATGCACTGGATTTATGTCAACAGATATCTTTCATAAATATTCTGGGCATTTTAAAAGCAATTGTCAATTATGACAGTTCAAAACTAATTCCAATCATCTACTCAAGAGACTGTACAGAAACAACTGGCATGAAGGGGGTGGTGAATGAAGGCAGAAGACAGGAGAAGGAATGTTGCGGGACTGTCCTTCTTCAAGGTTGTATATGGTTAGATTTTTGGACTTATGTGTAAGCATAAGAATTAGATAATTCTTTATGCGTATTTTTAAAATATATTCTAATTTTTAAATGTTTTTTCATCATATTCTGTAGGGACTTAAAGTTCAACATATCAATACTTGATGAAAAATACCTGTTCCATGTTATGCCTAAAATGTTTGATATTCAGACAGATAGTGAAGTTAAGCTTAACAGCCTAGGTTGTATGGTAGCAACAATAAACTTCTCCTCTGGAGGGTTAACAACCTAAGTTTGCAGACCAAAATTAGAGAAAAAGGAGGGCAACAAGGAAAGCCAAAATTTTGGCCCTAGTCTTCCAAGGTCAAATAACACTGAGGACATATGAGAACTTGTACTGTAATGTCATGTAACTCAGTAGTGTCCCAAATTTTCTGATAAAGGAGATTATGGGGCCAAAGAGGAAAGTGATCGATGATGTAGAGTGTGCCTGAGGAAAGTCACATGTAGAGAAAACATTCTCTCAGGCTTTCACATAGAGCACAATGGCCAAGCATTGGCCATGACTCATACATGGCTGACACTGAGAAAGGATCTACAATCTGAGGTACAGGACATTAGGATAAATCCTAAGGGGATTTCATTGACCTTATCAGACCCAAAAGGTACAACTCTTGTTGCATAAGTCTTGCTTTATCTTGGTCTTAACCATCCAGCAGAAAATTATAAAAACAAAGTATAAAAAGTAACGCTATGGTGTTATGTTGAGCTGTAGGGGACTCAAGTCAACAATTTCTGACATTACCAGTGAAGCAGAACACACAATACTATTATGGACTACTGGACTCTTTTAGAATATGTTGCTGAGTTAACACACCTATAATATTCAAATAATGGAACTAAACAAAAAAAGGGGATACAGATGAATGTCCATTTTGTATTGGTGTATTCAAAATGGTTAGGATAGATATATAGTTACTTTCTATTAATGAATAGATGGATTTGTTCTAATAGTGATTGTAACTAGGATATCATGTCTGCATTTTGTACAGCAATTAACCACTAGGGAGAATGTATGCAATATGTTAATTATTGAAACTGTCCTACCAAGTTGGTTTGAAACTGAAAAAAGTTAATTCCATATTTTAATGACATTCATTCCACTTTTAAAAATTTTTCAGTAGATCTATGTTCTTTTCTTGATAAAGTACTCCTTCCTTTCTAATATCTCATGCAACAAAATTTGTTATACTAGGTTGCTGCTATGCTAAAATATGCATTGCAATTTTATTTACTTTTATATAATTTGCCTGTTACTAGATGTCTTGGTTAATTTTGTCTCCTTGCTGAGACAAAATACCTGATGGCCAAAATGAAGGGGAGAAAGATTTACTTAGCCCACAGTTTGTTTCAGTCCATAACTGTCTGGCTCCAAGGCAGGGTGAGCATGGCACAGGGGCCACAATTCAAAGCGGCAAAAGATAGTAAAAGCAACAAGAGCAAAAAGGGGTGGAGAACAAGGCTCTTTTTCTCCTTTATCTTGCATGCACTCTCTCTACCATAGGGTGGGTCCTTTACATCCATACCATATTCCTGTCTTCCTCTTGCAATGGCTCAAAATGTTTACAAATTAAGGACCTTGGCCCCCTGCAGAATCACTTAGCGAGGCTTCTAAACTTCTCAAGTTGACACATGCATCAACCATTAAACTAGGGAATGTTTTAAATTAAAATGTGTCCATGGACACAAGGTGTCATATCTGAGTCCACATCTGGACCCATTGTCACTGAGTATAACAGACATGACAAAGACCCAGTGGCTGCTTGAGAGGAAGACATATCACCTCAAAGGAAAACGAAAATTTCAAGACTTGAATTTGGAAGTACTTTGACCTACCACAATTGTCCCAGCTTGTGTGAAAGCATTTATCTACTCTATCTTTTATTGTTTCAATTACTTTTCTTGACCAGCAGAAGGAAAATGTTTCTGAGATTTCCAGTGTATAACCTGAGCACAGGAGAGCTCACTGGATTGACTCACCGTCTTTCCAAGTTCAAGGTTGGAGACCCTGCAACCTGGGTAGGGTGTGCTGTATGACTGTTTACTTATTCTCCATCTGCCGTTGTGAATTAACTTAACTTTGCAGCACCTGCTTGCCCGCTACACAAGTGACCTACATACTAATAGCCTTGAAGGAGAACAGTGAAACCAATGATCCAAAACTGACCTACTGACATGTTCAAGGATTCTGACAGACTTGATTCATGAGACACTAATGCTCCCAGGGCTGAAGAACATTTTGTTTGTTTGATGCTAGGGATTGAACCTAAGGCCTTGTGCATTCTAGCCAAATTCTGTATTACTACATCCATTCCCTAGGTCCTTAGTTTTAGGATTATTCGCCAACAGGTGAATTCACTCAGACTATAATAGCTGGCATAAATTTCTTCATTTTAAGCTTTTCCTGCAAGTAAAAAATTGCACATTTAATCATCATAATAAAATGTACATTATTTTTTAAATGTATTTAGTTGTTATAAGATCTCACTACACAGCTCAGATTCATGGTGATCCTCCTGCTTTCAGCCTCAACAGCACTGGGATTACAGGTGTGTACTACTACATCTGGACTCTGGACCCCTTAGCCCACTGGGAATGTGGCTGGTACAGCATGTGGTGCCAGCGATCGAACTGTGGTCCCTTTGCTTGCCTAAGGTTGCCTAAACAGGTGCTTTAGTCCACTGAACTATCTCTCCAGCCCAATTAAGTGTACTTTGTTCCAAGCCATTAAGATTTTTAGATGATTGAAAATATTTATTGGCCAAATTGTCAAGCACCAAATGGAAGAACCCTGGTTGATAGGGTAGATGTTACCTGCATGGCAACAGGAATGGTGCACAAAGAACTGCAAAGGGCACAGAAAGACCCCATATATGACAGGTCCTCAGTAGCTGTGAAAAGATTCCATGGCTGCAGTCATTCAGTGGTTGCAACACCCTCTATTGTTTAACTCAAACTTACTCTAGCTACTAAATAAAGGTGCACAGTATCTAGTATTACCTATGTGCTCAACTGGTATTTAAGAAACATCAAAGGGCTAGCCAAATAGCTCAGCAGGTTAAAGTGCCTGCAAGCAGGTGCAGGGGCCAGGGGTTCAATCCCCCAGCCTGCTGTGCTGGCCTCACTCCCAGTGTGCACTGAGATGGCAATTGAGATTTGGCGTGGTG
>NW_004524939.1:549001-566966 GCF_000260255.1 Octodon degus | reverse complement strand
TATCCATATATGTTCAACTATGCCAGTCCTTACCCTTAAGCACAAAGTATAGTACCCAAAACGTCTTCTGTCAAACACCTGCTGTTGCCACTGTATCTTTTATGGCTGTAAATATATTCTTTGTGCAAAATGATGAGCTGGGTTTTATTAAGAAATATTTGTTGTAGGACTCAAGAAGATTTGTGTAATATTCTCTCACATGCTAACAAAAGATCTTCCCATTCATCATCAATGGTTGATAAGAAGTGCTGTTTTGGCAACATTTCTGATGATGAATGAGCATATCCTTCTTTCATATTAAAATAAATATTAAAAAACAATCTTTTAGAATCATAGAAATAATCTTTCAATACAGTTTAATCACAAAGGTGGCAATGAGGTTATGGGGGAAGCTGTGCCTTGAAGAAGGTGCCCCAGCCTCTATCTTATACTGTCTTCTAGTAATGAAAAGGAAGTCTCTGTATCCATGCTGCAGAGGGCGGACGTGAGAGCAGTGTGACAAAACATGTATGTCTGTATCACATATATTAGGACTCAAAAGCAGTATATTAAGGTCTGGTTAATTACCTTCATATGATAGAAGACCCCCAGGAAATTCCACAAGCCCATTCTACTTTACAACTTGTATTTCATAGGTATGAAAATTGCTTTTAAGTCTCTTTAGTGGTGTTTCCAGTGCATGATCTGATTTATTGAGGCTTCTGGACTGTGCACAAAAGAAAGCGATGTGTTTTGAAACTACAGACTTTATTATGATTAGTTCTTTTGTTACATGATTGAAAAAAGACAAATAGGTGGCCACAGAATGCTATGTTACATAGCCTCTATAAATGTCATTTTGAAATAGCTGCAACAGTAGGGCTTCATTCACTAGCATGGCTTTTAGAACATTTCCATTAAGCATCACATTTTGGAAGTAAAACCTATGTTAACTTTTGCTAGGTTACAATTAAGATGATGATTTCTTAGTCTAAAGTACTGTCTGGAGTTTAGGGGTGAATTAAAACAAAAGCATAAGTTTCTCAATACTGTAACTCATTTTGAAATCTGATTTTCATTTAGAAAAGAATTAAACAAGGATTAATAGATGTATTAACTGTAAAATATGGCTGTTATATCAACACATGTGCCTGTTTAGAGGTAGGATTTATCAGTTCAGATGCATCAGTGTGATAACAGGAAACGCTAATGAAGTGCCGGTAGTATAGACGTTCACATAAATTCTGTAAAGGACTAGAAAATTAGTATTTTAAGCTTTAAAATTGGCCTCAGTTAAAATTCTCAATTCTTCTATTTACAACTGTAAATTCTCCTATTGTAAAAAGCATGAGCCATAAGGCAACATCTTAAATAAATATAGTGATGTGTTCCAATAAAATTTTATTTACAAAAACAGATGGTGAGCTGGATCTGACCTGCAGATTGTTGTTTGGTGACCCATAATTTAATCCATAAGGACATTTATTGTTTATTTTAAATGAAATTTGGTGGTTGGCAGCTCAGCAGCTCCCGTCTGAGACCTGGATCTGATTTGATTGCCTGTGCTGCCCAAGGCCTCCTCCGCATACCTCTGAGATGGCTGCTCTCACCCCCCTGCTTGACTTGCTCCTCAAGGCAGGAAGTGAGAGTGCTGTCAGGACATTGAGAATGAATCTTTATCATATGCTTTCCCTTTTTTAAAAGAGGGAATAATTTCCAGAAAACTCTTATGTTTACGTTTTTGTTTTGTTTAGTTTTTCTTTTTTCTTTTTTTTTTTTTGCAGAACCGGGGATTGAACTCAGGCCCTTGTGCTTGCCAGGCAAGCACTTATTATACTGAGCTTTCCCCCCGGCCCCCTCCTCTGTGTACCCTTTTGTCTTATTAGTCAGATCTTGACGTATGCTTCCCCATACAAATCACTACCAAAACATTACCAAAAGAGGATAAATGTTCTAAAAAAAAGTCATTGCTATATTTCATGGAAACACTGTGTCATGAAAACAGTAATAAGTTTTTTCTTGTTTTGCTTTCTGAGGACATGAAGCCATAGATGGATTTCAGGTTCTCTTCCGAATTATAGATAGAAGCATTAGCAATGACATTTTTGCTACCTTTTAGGTCTTTGAATTCTCCAAGTTTCTGTACCTGGTCTCATGCTGCATACATTTCTAACAGATAATTTTCTTTTCCATCTTATTTGTCCTTTTGAAAATTTGCAAGAAGCAGTGGAAAATCTTGCTATAGATCTTAATAAATAGAAGCAAAAAACGTCCTCATTTTCTACAGCTAAAGTTAACAAATTTTCTATGCTTATGCTCATACAAATTTTAAAATCTAAGTACAGAACTGAGTAAAGGCCTCTAGGAGGAGCTACTTGTGACATACATATTCATATATATTAACTAAAGGAAGTTAAGTCACACACAAAAATTATCAAAAATAAACAGAAAATTTAATAGATTAGAAGATGTAGGCACAACTAGAAATGCACTCAGTCACCTTATCTTTGACAAAGGAGCCAAATATGTTCACTGGAAGAAAGACAGCCTTTTTAATAAATGGTGCCAACGGGGAGATAGCTCAGTAGAATAAGTGCTTGCCTGGCAAGCGCAAAGTCTTGAGTTCCACCAAAAAAAGAAAAAAAAAATTAATAAGTGGTGCTTGAAAAACTACCTTTCCACATGCAAATGCTATAGTTAGACCCTTGTCTATCACTATGTACTAAACCACAGTCAAAATGTATTAAAGATTTAAATACTAAAACATAAACACTAAGCCTTCTGAAGGAGAAAGTAGGTAGAAATCTTAGAGACATGAAAGCTTCTATGGGTAGAATGTTCATCAACAAAAACTAAGTGTACAGAAAATACTTCAAGCAATCAACTGGGATGTTACATTTTTTGAAAAGTTTTTGCACGTCAAAAGAAATCACTAATAAAGTAAAAAGAAAACCCATGAATTGAGAAATAGTTTTAGCCAACTGTCCTTCAGACAAAGGCCTTCTATCTAGAATATATAAAGAATTAGAAAATACCAAGCTCCCTAAACTCACAAACTCAATAAAACTAGTGTGGTTAGAGGAATACAGACCTCTCAGGTGAAGAAACACAACGACAAATAAATATATCAAATATGTTCAATATCATTGGTCATTTGAGAAATGCAAATTAAAACAACCCTGAGATTCCATCTTATCCCAGAAAGAAGGGCTATCATTAATAAGTCATCCAATAACAAATGCAGGAGGGGCTTTTGGGAAAGAAGAACCCTTTCCCAATATTGGTGGCAGTGTAGACTGGTACAAACACTATAGAAATCAGTGTGAAATTCCTCAGAAAACGAGGACTAGAGGTTCCATTAAACCCAGGTATTCCCCTCCTGGGTATTTTCCCAGAAGAACTGAAAGCATCATACCACAATGCTATATGTGCACCCATGTTCATAGTAGCACATTTTGTCACAGCTAAACATTGGAAGCAAATCAAATGTCCATCATTGGAGGAATGAATAAAAAGATATAGTGTATTACTTAGCTACAAAAAAGACAATCTCAAGACTTTTATATAGGTAAATGGATGTAACTAGAGGCCATACTCATTAGTGAAATAAATCAGACTAGCATGTGTAAACATCATAGTGTCTCTGTAGTTTAAGAATCTGAAAAAGTGAGTAGGATTTGAGAGAGACAATGGATACTGTGAAACTGGAAAGAAAAGTTGTCCAAAAGTAAGGAGCAAATAAGATGAGGGAAAAGAGAAAAAAAAGAAGAGAAAAGAAATATATGATACATACATACACACACACACACACACACACACACACACATATATATATATATATATATGAACAACTAATCTGAAGACAACAATATACAATGTTGAATTCTCATCATTTGCTTTAGTGAGATTTTGTATCATCTCTAATTATTTTTTACTTTTTATATTCTCTTTAAAAACAAAACTTTTTTAAAATACATAAAAGTATTATTGTTAAAAATCTTTTCATTCTGAATAAGATGTGACATTTTGAACTTATCTCTCAAGCTATGCTTGTAGAAATTCAACTAAAAAAGTAGTCTACAGTTAAACCTGGAAGAATTTGTTGATCTAAAACTCCATAAAGCTTGGGAGCTGTCTCAGTTACTCTTTTTCATTACTGGGACAATACTTAAAGCTCAAAATTAGAGCAGGAAAGGTTTACTTAACTCACAGTTACTAGAAGTTTCAGTCCACATTCAGCTAGCTCCGAGGAAGACTGACACTTGGAAAAGGGCAACAGTTCATAGAGGCAGAAAAACGCAAGAGCAATGGAGGAGCAGCCGCAACACTGGCTACAGAGCGTAAGTCTGTTTCTCTTATGTTACATTAAAGCTATCCACCCCAGGCTGGGTATAGCACTCACATCCATAATCTCAGCAGTACTCACTCCCATAATTCCAGTCTTGGATCATGAATTAATGAAACTATAGAACTGCACCTCAACGACTGCCTGAGACTTTGGAGGAAAATACACACAAACCATAACAGGAGCACAAATTAGAACAAGAGAGAAATTATTTACCTGTTTTTATTGTCATTATGAGTCAATGACTTCAGAGAGCACAGTAGCACTTCAGAGCAGCACAATGACAAAGATGTTAGTGATGCTATCAGAAACACTGCTAACTAGAGAAAGCAATGATGTGACAGGAAATTTACTGAAATTCAACTCAGATATTTTATGCAAAGTATAAAAATGTGGTTTCCAGTGGTATGAAGACATCTGGGAGAAACAGCTCATAGCTATCACAGCCCTTGAGAGGAGAGCTAAATTTGAAGCAGAAGACAGGAACATGTAGGTAAACTTGTAAGTACAAATGTGGCATCCTCTAAGAAAGCTAAAAACTTAGGGAAACCTGAAAGAAGTGAAGGTCCTTCAACTGAAGGTACTGTTAAAATATTGTTGTTAATGGCAAATGTGTTACAATAGCAATAAAGTTAGAAAAAGCACAAGTTAGCGTCACACGGAGCTTTAGAGAGAGAGAGAGAGAGAGAGAGAGAGAGAGAGAGAGAGAGAGAGAGAGAGAGATTGCCACAATAATCCCTCTTTCACCTTCTAAAGATCTTCCCTAGTTCATTCTCATATAATTGACTAAAATAATTTTCAACTGATCCACTTACTTATTGCTTCTGATATAACATACACAGAAGTTAGAATAGAAGGTGCTTAATTTGTGAAGCTATCCATACATTCTCTTGAATGAAGCTGAAATACCTTTATTCCCAAAAATATTTTGGTTGTCCTCTTAGTAGCTGGGATCTCAAATCTATCCATAAATGCTGACCACTGCATCTTTTCAGATGCAGATCCCTGTGCCTCTTCATTCTAATCTTATTGCACACCACAATGTCGCAAGGCTCTGGAGACCTGTGCAAAAATGCAAAAGACAGCTGTAACACATTAAGCAATTCCAGGCCATTAGAACCTTAATTTATCAGATTAGTCTCAATCATTTGCAAAGTCCCGTGAGAGCCTTTTGGTGGGGCAGCAAATAGAAACTGTGCATCCAAGAAAGCTGGCACAAGAGTGGTACTAGAGTTTAAGACAGAAAATGTTCTCTTGTTTTTGCCCAATTTTCATCTATATATTTACCTAGAAATTTTAGTAAATGTTTTTAGTATTCTAACATACACATATGTACCTGTGTACAGGTCAGGGTACATACAGCCAGAACAACTTAAGGGACATTGAACAATACAGAAGTTGGAGACCAATGCAACTTACAATTTTTCTAGTTTTTATGAGTTGTTAATTATTGAATACTTAGCAATTGGTAAGTATTCCTGGGCACAAGGATCTGGATCTGAAAGGATGCAGTAGTCAGCATTTATGATTAGATTTGAGAACCCAGCTACTAAGAGGACAACCAAAATATTTTTGCAAATAAAGGTATTTAAGCCACATTCAAGGGAATGCATGGATAGTGATACAGGGAGAAAAACTGAACTTGGGTGGGTGATCTCCAAATGATATAGGGAAAAATGATCTCCTTCCCTGCCCTGCATGAGTTCATGTTCTCTAAAACCGAAGAATGAATTTTAGGAATAAACGGGAGGTTATGAGCAGAATATATTTATTGGGGGAAAATTGATTAAGTCCAGGACCAAATGAGGAAGGAAGTCAAGTAGCAAGGAGGCATGAATGTAAAACAGGAGCCATCAGGCTTTCTCAGAGTAATCATCAATCCAGAATGCTAATCTTTAGGGAGGTTAGCATTTGTTTGCTCTTTAGGTCTGGCTCGTAACAAGAGCATAGGTCCTTCCCACAGTTGCAAGGTGTCTGGGCATTGTTATCTCCTTTGAGGGCCTGACCATGTCTGACTGCCTGGAATATTTCTATCTAACTCAGGCTGCCTTCAACAATAGGTTCACAAATTAAACACCCTCTATTCTGGCTTCTGTGTTGTTACATCAGAAAAAAATAATAATTGGATCAGTTGAAAATTATTTTAGTCAGTTATATGAGAATGAACTAGGGCACATTTCACTGCCCGCAGCTTGTAGCCTCATACTCCTGATCCAACACAAACAGAATCCTACATTAGTGTACAACACCAATTCAGTAGCATTGAAAATATTTAGAGCTATTTCCACACAATAAACCAAATGACTATAATGTATTATTACTAAAACTTCTTGGGAAACAATACTCATATAATGTCAGTAAATTGTTCTCAAGTATTAGTTTCAAGCACAGAGGAATAGTTAAGTGTGGTGCCCTCTGTATCCTGATTCGACCCAGAGCCCAGGCCCAGCTTGGAACCTGCAGCGCAGCTCCCTGCAAAGAGGCTAGAGGCAAGATGCACCCAGCTGATTCGGGAACAGAACATCTTGCCAGAGTGGCACAGAGGGTTCAACTCCAAGGGCTGCAACAGGAAAAGTGGAGCACAGCAACCATATCCAAGCCACACTCATTTGGATGAGTTTGAACTTGGTAGATCCACACCTGTTGTTAAAGTAATAACTCTATCTAAGCTCTACACCAAAGAACAGAAGACAGCACTGTAGAAAATGACAAAGAGAAGGAACAAAATGCATTCTCAGGCCCCAAGTCCACCAGAACAAATGCAGAACATATTAGCATAGAATAAATTGGAAATCACATACCTGAACCCTCTGAAATGATAACGTCTGAAGTAAAGAAACAACTGCACAAAGGTATAGAGGAATTAGATCAGAAATAATTTCTGAAGTAAAAAAGAAATGATAACTATAATGAAAGAAGTACTAAGTGCTTATAAAGAAGACACTGATAAAAAATAGAGCAGAATATAAAAGTGATGGAATCCTTGAATAAGCAATATAGGAAAGAAATTGAATGCAAGAAGCAGATCCGAAATGTTATACAGGAATTTAAAACCTCAATAACAAGCTGGCAAAACTGTTTGCGTGAAAGTGAGAATAGACTTTTAGACCTTAAAGACACTATCATGGCAGATAGTGAAAAAGTAAGAAAAGATCTCTTAAAAACAACGAGGATGCAGGAAAAAAAGTAATTCAACATTTGTCAAATGATGTAAGATGAACAATGTGAGACTAACAGGCATCAATGAGAAAGAAGGCATTAGTACAAATAATATAAAAAGAATATGGGAAGAAGTAATAGCAGAAAACATCCCAAATATGGGGAAACAATCTGACATTCAGGTTACCAAAGCATATAGAACTCCAAATAACACCAAACCAATTAAAACCACACCCAGACATATAATAATCAAGATCCCAGAAATTCAGCACAGGAATAGTATTCTAAAAGCCACTAAAGAAATAGATCATCTTTAAAGGAAAACACATCAGGATAATGTCAAATTTATCTTCACAAACCATCAAATCAAGAAGAGCATGGAACAAAGTACTTCAAGTCTTCCAAGAAAACAAAATTTAACCCAGACTGATATACTCTACAAAACTCTCTTTCAAGTATAATAGAGAAGTGAAATAATTCTATGACAAAGAACAACTTTAAAATTTCATGATGACAAAGCCAAACCTACACAGACTACTAAAAGTGTTCTAGAGAGGGAGCAAAATGACCACAACTCCATGAATGAGAATGAACCCATCAAATAGGGCAAACAATTAAATACAGGAAAATAAGAGGCATACAAAAGCAGTCTTTCAGTAATTCTTTTACTTACAGCAGCAAGATATTTCCATCATTAAACTCTACAAATGGAATTCTCCTGCACCTTATGGGTCATGGTTCTGTCAGGGTCTATAGGGTGGATATCAAGGAAATAGTAGTTGCTCAGTCCCACAAGTGACACCTGGCCACCAGTAAGTGTTATGGACATTAACCATGTCCATGACACACTAGAACTTTGTTTGATATCCTATCTCCAAAATGTTAGAAGTGCTGGTCATTTATTTGCCATTCCAGTATTTATCTTATGTTTTACTCTTAGTACTTCTTTGCTATCATGAAAACTTTTTCTTAGTTCAATTGTTTTGAAACATTTAATTTTTAATTAATTAGTATTTAATTTTCTGAATATTGCTTAATCTTGATTTTTGTTTTAAGATTTATACTGTATATTTGACTTATAATCTATTTAAAAGACATGGTATGATATTTTCTCCTAGTATTAGAAACTTTAAAAAGTATATTACCATTTTCTATTGACTTTATATTACTTCTTCCCTATCTTTTATACACACACACACACACACACACACACACGAAAAAAATGTGTATAACTTGACATAAGATTGATCCTGCTTCATAGAAATTTTTAATGACCTTTTAAATGGGTTCATCTAATATATTTTACATAGTCCTGCATAACTATCATTTTGAGAGCTGTTTATTCTCCATCCAGGAGCATACTGCAGCTTCTCTTGCCTTCTGAGTTATGCTCTTTGTTATTTCCTATATGCTATGTCTGGAGGTATTAGAAAATTTTGAGTTTGCATAATGAAAATATTTTACTTTTAGTTTTCAAAGGTATGTTTCCTAAGTACAAAATTCAAAGAGGACAGATCTGTTTTTTTTTTTTTCCTTTATTTCAGTACTTTAGTCTATTTTCTTATACACTTGGTCTTTTTTTTTCTTTCTAATGTGGAATAAGATGCTAATTAATTTTGTTCTTCTATAGCTAATTTCTTATGTATATGCTTTTATGATTTTCTGCTTTATAATAAGTTTTGGACAATTTCATTTTTGTGTATCTGAGTATGGTTTTATTCTAATTTCTTATGCAAATTATTCATTTTTCTTGGAAATATGGTATTATAAATTCACCAAATTCAGAAATTTTAAATCTTTAAATATTTATTGCCCACCTCTTTCTACTTTGAGAATTCTAATTATATGAATATAAGTTTCTTGATTTTGACACAGAGTGAACTATTATATGACTGATCTGTAAATTCTTCATTTTTATTTTGGACAATTTTTATTGTTATACTCATTTAAGTTTGTAAATAACTTATTTACAATGTGCAATCTATTATTGATCTCATGTGATGTATTCATTTCAGAAATATTTCTCTTAAAATCACTGTCTATATCTTATATCTTTCACATTTCAGTGTTTATCCACAATTTTTAATATGATATGCAATTATTGATTTTCAACAAACTTAATCAAAAAAGGAATAGTTAAGTGTGAAAAGACCCCAAAAATAGCATTCAGAGAAATACTTTTTCTCATAGCATGATTTCACAAACATAGGTAGCTTATTGGATTAATTTGTATGAGGCCATCAGAAACTAAGAGAATTACTCAGAGAAAACTTCTGTTCACTTACAAATTATTGCAACATCCAAAATGAGACAATTTCAGTTAAAAACATACATGGATTAAAATTCAGAGAGAAGATATTTATGTTTAATTCATGTTTAATCTGATAACATTTTCATATGCAACAAGATCAAACTCATAATGTCATGAAAATAAAAAATACAAATGTTAATCAGAGGAACACAGAGTAAAGGAACAGTCAAACTTCACATCTCAGTGGAGACCCTTTGCTTACTGCAAATGATAATCTCCTGTGTCAACAGACATAGAGATAGCTACACAGCATGAAAACAAGCTGTTAATTAAATCAATTCAGTGAGGGGTAGAAATCAAACCAACTCCTTCTAGGCATCAGTTATTGAAATTAACCTGTTGATTTAATGTTGTCACTGTTCTACTTGTTGCTCTAGCACATTGTAGTCAAACTCTAATTTCCTCAGTAGGGGCTGGATGAAGCTCCTTCCACAAGTATGGATTAAAATCCAACTCTAACTTTTATCAGTTAAAAAACATACAGAGATGTTTCTGACAGGTTAACCAAGGTTAAAAAATATATATTTAGCCACTGGATCTACTTTCCAATTTATGCATTGAACAGTGAGCATCCCCATCCCACACAGCTGTGATCTCTTGGAACCTAGAGTTAAATGTTATTAATGAAAATATTAATACATAAATACTAAGAACCAAATAACACTGAGGATGTACAGTAGAGGCCCAACTTAGCTGGAAATTCTGAGAAAGCTTCTCAGAAGAAAGCATACTGGGCTCAAATCTTAAGAAGTAGGCTGGAAGATATTTTGTGATTCATACTGCATTGAATTAACCAAATGGAGATCCTCCATATGGTACATCCTGCATCACCTTAAAGTAAAGTTTCACTGTGTTATTTCTATAATCCCCATTTCTATTGCCATTGCACTCTCTGGTGTCCCATTTTTTGCTTTGATTTGCTTTGTTTTCCCTGCTTGAGAAGAAACCTTCAGTGGTGATTTCATGCAGGGACTACTCTCAGGCACTGTTTCTCTTGCAGAACATCCAGTCCTATGGATTCTATCTGCCAATCACTTGGGAAAGCAGTGAGGCCTCATAGCACCTTTGCACACACCCAACACCTTAAATGGTCCAGTTGTCTCTGCACTGTGACATAGTTCTAGGGGGCTGGATTAGAGTGAGGACACAGTCATCTAGAAATCATAGTATTTCCATCTTCTCTGTCTCTCTTTTTCCTCCCAAGAACATTCCAGTCTCCACATGGAGCCTGTGCTTTTTTGCCTCAGCCTAACATCATCTCTTCCCAAGCCTTCTTGCCAGCACAACAGAGATGCCAGATCAGAGAATCAAACAATCCACATTTGTGATTCAGACCCCAACCCAGAGAGAACATAGTTATATATAATATGCAAATTAGTATATATGGACACTTGTTTAACCAACAGACTTCTACTAATGTCTCTTATATTGCCCCAAATAGATATTCTGCAACTGACCCAAGAGTCTTCTTATAGGAATTGTGTCCTTTGTTTTCATGCTGTCTGTGACTTCACTGAGGAATAAAAAGCCCATTGTCTTCTAATAATGTATTAGTAATTGACAACAGAAAGCAGCCTGGATTCTGTGTTTTTTACACAGAGAAAAACAATGTTACAACACCAAGAGAAGGGACAGACAAATGACTTCTTAAATCTCCAAAGGGGCTCTCAAACACAATCTAAAATATGAAGTGAGGGCTGGGGAGATAGCTCAGGAGAATAAGCATTTGCCTGACAAGTGCAAGGTCCTGAGTTCAATCCCTGGTACCACAATAAATAAATAAATAAATAAATAAATAAATAAATAAATAAAAAATAAATAAAATGTGAAGTAATTAAAATGCATGAAGTTGGAGAATGTTGCATTTGGTAAAATGTTCTGTATTAGGCACAATAAGCACTTCAAATCAGTATTTTACATTGCTCATTGTTCCTTTTCTTTATCCAAGAGAAGATTTGCTGATTTATTGTTAAGTTTTTCTTTTCTTTTCTTTTTTTCTTTCTTTTTGTATTTTGTGCAGTATCTCACTCAGCAGCTTGGCCTGTAGTGTTTCTCCTGATTTAGCCTCCGTAGCTATGGGACTACAGGTATGCACCACCCATGCCCGGTCTCGCTGCCCAGTCTCAGTGCACCCGGGGCGGGGCCACCGTTTCTTGTGATGCCACAGATCAAACCTCCGTCCCTATGCTTGCCTAATCAGGTGCTTAGTTGGATGAGCTATCTCGCCAGTCCTGTGCTGATTTATTTTCGATTCATAAAAGGATCTAGTACATTTCTGGTGGAACAGTTAAAAGATAAGGTTTAATTTTCTTGCAAAAAGGATACAAAATGAAGATATATACTTTCTGTTGTTAAAAATTGCTGCATCAGTGATTGTAACTTAATTTTTTTTTATTTTTTAGGGAATGGCTTATAGGGCGTTCAGGGTCTCACTACTAGATCGGACTCATAGTGATCTGCCTGTTTATAGCCTCCCAAGAGCTAGAATTACAGGTGCATGCCACCATGCCCAGTCTCAATTCCCATCTCAGCAAGCCCTGGGGCAGGACTAGCATGGCAGGCCTGGGGATCAAGATTTTAACTTAATATTATAAAGTAGTTACGGATTAATCTCACCATACTGGATAGGGTCAAGGATTTGATATAATGTTAAGTAAAAATAGAATTTCACCTAACTAT
The DNA here is from genome assembly GCF_000260255.1 of Octodon degus. NCBI lineage: Eukaryota > Metazoa > Chordata > Mammalia > Rodentia > Octodontidae > Octodon > Octodon degus. Next base: position 554,493 of record NW_004524939.1, on the reverse strand, counting down.
TTGGGTATTATATTTCAAATAGAATATTTAAAAGAGGTCACGCTATTTAGGATGAAGGTTAATAAGCATGAAGAACATTATGTGATCAATAATGGTACTTAGAAACAAATTCATCCATAATCAGCTTAACTTTATCTGAAAAAATAAATCTAAGTGCTATTTTCCAAACACATAAATATTCAATGTCTGTATCTTCACATGTGGTATAAAAGTGAACTATGTGTACTTTTTGCCAATTAGCTGAAAGTATATAGATAGTTTTTGAATTAACATTATAAATTTAAATTTTTATGCAATAAATACTTGCTTACTTTTCAATTCAAACTTGAGAGTTTATATCAAACAATGTTTTGTATAATAAAAATTTAAATCAGTAACGAGAAAATATCAACTATATTTCCAGAAAACAAAATAAGACAGATTTATTTTAAAAGATATCCAAAGACAGATAAAAGAACATTCTCATTTTATTTGACATAAAAAGACATTTGGTGTAGAAGTCTCTAGACACCAAACAATCAATAAAAAGTAGGGATTGTTAGGTCAAACATTCAATTTCTCTGTTTCTTTTTGTTCAGACACAGCCTATACACACCTTTCTAGGGACCCATCAAAGAACTAAAGATGTAGAAAACTACATAGCCTGAAATCTAAGGAATAATAATAATAATAATAATAATAATAATAATAATAACCATGACACACACAGAAACATAGAAGGAAAAGCACTGGCTCACATACAGAACAGGAATAAGAAACTTAAAATGTCATAGAAATAAATAAGAACAACTTGTTTAAATCTTTACAATGTATAAAGTTTAGCTAGCATAAAAAAATACAATCCATAGAAACAGCAGTTTCAATAAGAGTTTATATCCAAGCTTTGGTGTTTTCTCAGACATCTGATGGAAGTTCATGTGAGAGCTAGGGACCTAGTAGGAGACTAGGAAAAGCTTCCCTCTCATTATGTAATTGTGTAAGCGACAAGTAGGCAGAGTTTCAGCAAAGAAACCATACCTCTTCTTTATCCTTCTCTTCAATGGAAGAAAACTCACAAACTTAATTCAGAGAGGGAGTAAAGTGCAAGTGAAAACACACTGTTGCAGAAAAAAAAAATCTAAAAATGTGAAAATATTTCTAGAAGAGAAAGTGAAATTGATCCTAGGTTTAAATATCAATGTTATTAGGGGTCTCTACTGACATCAGAGGGGCAGACAGTTCCAAACAGAAGTTTATGCCTGCAGATAAAATCTGACAAATGGTGGACATAGTCCCATTCCACAGACCCAGAACACAGAGCCTGCCAAAAACTCAGCCTACAGCAGCAAACAGAGACCTTCCACCACCAACTGCCCCCCAGCACAAACTTACATAAGACAAAGAAGCAGGACACCACCAGGAAGTGTCCAGAAAATAAATAGGAATCACTCTGAGGGAAGACACACAGGAAACCACACGTGAGAAAAGGCATGTGGATATCTCAAAGAATAGGAAGGTGACTGTATAATAAAAGCAACCATAGAAATACTAATGCTCTCACCTAGAAAAAGCCCTCTAAGACTGTCTCAGCCACCCATACAACAGGAGGGCAGACAAGGCATGAATAAAATTGACCCTAACTGCTACATTTCTGTCCAAGGTTTCCCCTGTGCGTATGTGTATTAAAGACACAAAAATTCAGAGGGAGATGAGAAAACTATTTAGGAGCAAAGAAACTAACAAAATCAGATTCAGATTTGACATAGTTATTGGAAGTAAGAAACAAAAACAATAAATTTAAGTAATTATGATTAATATGCATACCATATTGTTGAAAGCTATTTTTGAAAAGATGGACAAGATGATCAGCTTGATTTCAGCAAGCATATGTAAATGATAAGAATCCAATGTATGTGCTAGATATGGAAAATACCATGGTACAGATGATTAATATCTTCAATGTGCTCATCAGTAGATTGAATAGAATGGAAAAATAGAAAATTTGAAAATAAATCAATAGAAATTGCACAAAATGAAAAAGAAAAAAGGAAAAGGGAAAAGAACATGTCTAATATTTGTTGGAAAACATGAATTAGAGTAACATTACTTCATCTGGAGTTAGCAAAGGAAAAGAGAAGTAGAAAAGAGGGCAAGAATAATATATAAAGGGAAGTGAGAACTTTCCACAAATAGTGACATTGTTCTACAAACCCAAAAGTCCAAGAGAATCTCAAGGGGAAAAAATACTGAAGTGTTGTAAATCACAAATAAAATAAAATAAAATAAAATAAAATAAAATAAAACAAAATAAAATAAAATAAATTGCAAACACTATATCAACAATCAAGACAAAGAGCCTACTTCCCAGTAAAACTCACATGATACTCAAAATATGTAAAATTATTCAACAAAATTAAATGTCATCAGTCAACAGATTGAAATATTAAAAGTTCCTGGTAGGATCTAGCTACTAGAAATTCAGGATTACATATAGAAGAGAATAAAATTTTATACCTAGAGAAAATTAAACTTTTTCAGGCAAGTGAAAGCTAAGAGAATAAACAGTAAGCTCTCAGTACAGCAAATTGCAAAACAATTTCTTGAAGCAGAAGGAAGAAAACAGAACAGAAATATAAGTTTCAAATTCCAGAAATGCTTGAAAAGGAAGGTAAACACAAAAAAACTTATAAAAATATTTTAGTTTTTAGAAGATAACACATTGTCTAAAGCAAAAATGTTCCATCAAAAAAAATTAAAATAAAACAAAAATGATTACCGTCTACCTGAATTTTACAGGATATGTATAAGTAACATATGAGAGAGAGTTGTGTGATTATGACATTATAAATTAAATTATTTATTTCTTGAATGTAGATTGTGATTAATTAAAGATATTGTAATCTCAAGGAAAATCACTGGCAATTTTGACAGATATAATGTGTAAGATGATCGTGAAGACAAAGTGGGAAATTAAAATGCTCAATACAGAAATGGTCACTCAAAGACAAAAGGAGCACAGAATAAATGAAATAAGAAAAAATGGAGATTTTTAATTTATTTATAACAAAAATTACAGTAACAGTAAATGGTAAAGCCAAATCTTAGTATTTGCTGTTTACAAGAACCCCACCTATACATAATGATGTAAGTGGATCTAAATTAATAGTGTGGGTACAGATACTGTATTATGGTTCTCCAGAGGGAAACAGAAATAGTTCTATTCTGTCTACATATGTGTGAATCTAGGGAGAGAGAGAGAGAGAGAGAGAGAGAGAGAGAGAGAGAGAGAGAGAGAGAGATATTTTAGGAATTCTACATAACACAGTCACAAAGTCTCACTGCTGCAACCAAATTCAGGGACATAAATATTCATAAGAAAATAAGAATGGGAACAAAGGAGGCTTTAAAATTTTGTTTTTTAAATTTGGTACATGGTCTCACTATGTAGCTTGGACTTGAACCAATTCTCCTGCTTCAGCCTCCCCAGCACTGGGATCACAGGGATATGCCAGCAAGCCTGTCTTAGTGGCCAGCGCGGCACACCTGGGTCAAGGCCAGCACCAGCACAGCACGAGATACCAAGGATCCAACCCTGTCCTTGTGCTTGCATAGGCAGGTGCGGAGACTGCAGAGCTGTCTCTGCGGCCCCCAAAGGAGGCTTTCAAGGCCAGCAGGACAACAATTTGATGCATAATCAGGGAATGCCTACCATCAGAGAAGTTTGTAATGGGTTTTTATTCTTTCACAAGTAACCATGGTAACCACATTACATCATTTTAAAATTTCGTAAAAATATCAGAAGATATACTTCTCCTAAGGGTTTGTTAGTATGGTTAAATTGTAGCTTACCTACAATTTGTTTGAACCATTCATTTTCTCCTTAGGTTATTTGTTCTTTGTGGGATTTATGGTTCGCCAAGAGGAAAGGGGGTGAGGAGTGAATTCACCTAAGTTTATGTGACTTCTAAAGTGGAATTTCTTTTGCCTCATCATGACTAGAACTTTTTTTGTATAAATTTGCAATCTTACTGGAGACTGTAATGGTAAGTGGAATAATTCAGACCCACATGTGCAAACATCATATTGTCTCGCTACTATGACAACCTGAAAGAATAAATACAATTGGAAAGTTATAATAGATAGTGTGAAAGGAAAATAATTTGGTAAATGGGAGGGGAAAATAGAGAAGAGAAAAAGGACAAAAGAAAGAAGGGAAAAGATGTATTTATTTATATATGCAAGATATGGATAATTGTAGAGCCAGTTTCTGCTGGCGTTTTGAAAGGAACAGCTAATGCTTAGGTTTTCTTCCTTTTTATTCTTTTTTTTTGTTTTCCTTTTTAATGTCTTAAAACATTTTTGTTGTTTTGCTTTGCTTTATTTTATATTTTTAAGTAATCTTACAAGTGTATATCTGGTAACCTGAACAACTAATTTGAAGATAACATCATTCAATACAGCAAACATAGTTGAATTCCTCTTACTTTGTTCATGGAAATGTGCATCATATCTAATGCTTTTCTTTAATAATTTGTATTTAAAAATAAATTTGCAATCTTGCTATCTCTTGTGGTAGTAGAAAAGCAAGAAATTACAATTGTAAAGTGATTTTGAAAAATTGGAGTTGAAAACCAGCCAAGTCAGGGACCACTGACAACTGTTAGTCAACTTGGACCTTCATAACAAAACTGAAAGGTACGAACCTATGCAATGAACCAGACCAGACATTCCATTGTGAGTAGAAGATTTATTGGGGAAGTCAACCAGGCTGGCTATCTAATGGATCAAGACAGCAGTGAATATGGAGGGGACAGGAAACTCTATAGGATCTTTTAGGGAGTGTAATCTGGAAAAACTGAAGGAGAGCAAATCTTGGCAGTCCACCTGGTCTGTGGGGGACCTTTAATGTTAACAAAGGAGAGTTTCTCTAACTGGCAATGTCAAAAGTTGTTGACTTGAGCCTTTTACAGCTCAGTATATTAATATGACATTACTTTTTATACTTCATTTTTATACTTATCTGCTGGATGATTAAGACCAAAATAAAGCAGGACCTATATAAAAAGAAATGTAGCTTTTGCATCAGATAAGGTCAGTCAAAACTCCTCAGGATTTATCCTGAGACCCTGGCCCTCAGATTGTAGATCCTTTGTCAGTGTCAGCCATGTGGATGAGTCACAACCACTGCTTGATCAGTTTACTCTCTGTGAAAGCCTGAGAGAATGGTATATCTCCATGTGACTCTCATTAGGCACACTCTACATCATCTATCACTTTCCTCTGTGACATAGGGTATAATATATACTTATAATCTCCTTGATCAGAAAATGTGAGATACGACTAAGTTACATGATGTTACAGATTAGGTTCTCCTAAGTCCTGAGTCACATCGACCTTGAAAGGCTAGAGCCAAAATGTTGGTTGTTGCTTGCAGCCCTTTTTTCTCTAATTTTGGTCTGCAAACTTAGGTTGTTAACCTTCCAGAAGAGAAGCTTATTATTATTACCCTACAA
>NW_004524939.1:547590-548699 GCF_000260255.1 Octodon degus | reverse complement strand
CATCTATCTGAGGTATAACACGGCAGCAACTGACGTGTCATGTCAAGCAGCACATATTCAGAAGACCAGTATGCCAGGCACTCCAAGCATGAAACTACTATTACAAATTGCTGTCTTCAGTGCAGTTTCTTAGTTCACAAGTTTCTGTATATATAGTTAGTCAGGGTGAGAACACTTCCAGTTAACTGCTAGATTGAAAAATCTTCTGAAGATTCTCAGGATGATTGTCTTACCCATCTTGTACATATAACTATATGGCTTGCCTCCATCATGTTTGCTAGCTCTTCTCCTCGCTCTATCTTCATTGATTAGTCCTCATGCTCTTGCTTTCCTTTTAAATGTATTATACCTTCCTATTTGTATTTCTTCTTCTGAGTTCTTATACTAGGGAAACTATATGATATTTACATATGTGTGTCTGGTTTATTTCACTTATGAGTATATCTTCAAGTGACATCCACTTCAATATAAAGGCTTCAAGTTTATCATTTTTTATAGCTGAGTAATACTCTATTGTAAAAAATACCATATATTTTTCATCCATTACTCAAGTGATAAGCATCTTGGTTGTTTCCAAGATATGGCTATCACAAATTGTGCTGCTATAAACAAAGGCACACATATATCACTATGATACGACGTTTTCAGATAATCTGGGAAAATTCCCAGTAGAGGAATATCTGGTTTGAATGGGATTTGCAGTGCTACTTTTCTAAAGAGTCTTCACACTGATTTCCATTATGGTTGCACCAGTCTACATTACCAACAGCAATGAAGAAAGGTTCTCATTTCCCCACAGCCTCTCCAACATTTGTTGTAGGTAGATTTCTTTATGATAGCCATTCTTTCTGAGGGAGATGGTATCTCAATGTTGTTATAATTTGCACTTCACGGAGATGGCTAGACATATGTAGCATTTTTTCATATATTTATTTACTTCTTTAATTTCATCCTCTGAGAAGTGTGTGTTCATCATGGATGCTCATTTCTGGACTGGGTCTTTAAATTTTAGGGCCATAGTGTTTTTTAGTTCTTTATAAAGTCTAGAGAGCAGACCTTTGTCTGAGTACTTGTCAAGATTTTTTCCAAATTTGTGGGTTGTCTTTTCA
>NW_004524939.1:545132-546496 GCF_000260255.1 Octodon degus | reverse complement strand
GTACCATATCTAAGACTAAAAGATTTCAGTTTTTCCCTATTTAAAATTATGTTAGTCATTGTGTTTTCATAAATGGCTTTTACCAGATTGAAGTGGAGGCCGTCTATTCCAATTTTCTGTAGGACTTTGAACATGAATGAGTGTCGGACTTAGTCTAAAGCCTTTTCTGCAACAATTGAGATGATCGTGTGGTTTTTAAATTTCATTCTATTGATATAATGCATTACATTCATTGATTTTCGAATAGTGAACCATCCTTGCATCCCTGGGTTGAATCCTACCCGGTTATGTTGTATGATCCTCTTGATGATTTGATCTATTCTATTTGCTAGGATTTTATTGATAAATTTTGCAACTATATTGATGGTGGAATTGGTCTTTTAGTTGCATCTTTCTCTGGTTTTGGTACCACCATAGTACTTGCCCCCAGGAATAATTTTGGGAGGATTGCTTCCTTTTCAATTTCATTGAAGTGTTTGAGTAGTATAGGGAGAACATATGTAAATTTTTTGTAGAATTCATCTGTGAATCCATCAGGATCTCGACTTTTCTTTGTCGGTAGTTTTTTTTTTGTTTTTTTTGTTTTGTTTTTTTTTTTTTTCCATTACATCTCGCATTCATTGGCTGTTATTGGCTTCTGAGATTGGTTATATCTTGTTGATTCAGTTTTGGTAATTTGTACCTTTCTAAGTATCTGTCCATTTCATCTGTGTCTTCTATTCTGTGAGAGTAAAGATTCTCAAAGTAGCTATTGATAATTTTCTGAATTTCCACTGGGTCTTTGGTAATTACACCCTTTTCATTCCCTATTGCTTGTATTTGAATTTTTTCTTTCCTCTTTTTGATGAGGTTAGCTAGGGGCTTATTGATTTTATTTAATCTTTCAAAGAACCAGCTTTTTGTTTAGTTAATTCTTTGAAGTGTTTTCTTTGTCTCAGTTGAATTAACTTCTGCTCTAATCTTCATCATTTCTTCTCATCTTTGGTCTCTGGGTTTGGTTCGGTCTTCCTGTTCTAATTGTTGGAGGTGCAGTATTAGGGTGTTTGTTTGTTCCCATTCTATTTTCCTAATGTGTGAATTCACGGCTATGAATTTCCCTCTGAGTACTGCTTTCAGAATATCCCACAAATTCTGATAAGTTGTGTTTAAGTTTTCATTGAATTGTAGATACTGTTGAATTTCTTGTTTAATTTCATCTGTGACCCATTGGTTGCTGAGTAAGGTATTGTTTAATTTCTATGTATTATGGGATTTTTTTTCTGGTTTCTTTTGCCATTTCTTTCCAGTTTCATTGCACTGTGGTCAAATACTGCGCATGGGATAATTTCTGTTTTCTTGCATATACTTAAGCATGACCTATGGAT
>NW_004524939.1:543169-544727 GCF_000260255.1 Octodon degus | reverse complement strand
TTGATCATTCTTGGTTTGAAGTTGAGACTTTCTGAGAATAGGATTGCTACTCCTGCTTTTTGCTGAGGTGCTGGGGCATATAGTGTTTTTTTCAATCCTTTGACTTTCAGCCTATGAATGTCTTTATGAGTTAAATGTGTTTCTTGTATACAACATATTGTTGGATTTTGTTTCCAAATCCACTGTGCCAGTCTATTTCTCTTAAATCGTGAATTGAGTCCATTTACATTGATGGTTATAATTGAGATGTATTCACTTATCATTTTTATGTTACTTCCCTGTTGCCATCTACTCGTTTTTCTCCTGTTTTTAATTGTACATCCTATATAGTTGGTTGCTTTTGATCTCCTCTGTGGAGTTCTGATCATTATGGTCCCTCTCTAGAACATCTTTCAAGATCCTGTGCAGGATTTCTTTGTCATCATAAAATTCTTTAGTTGTTCTTTCTCATGGAAGTATTTCACTTCTCCATGAAACTTGAAAGAGAATTTTGCAGGGTATAGTAGTCTGGGCTGCAATTGGTTTTCATAGAGGACTTGAAGTACTCTGCTCCATGCTCTTCTTGCCTTCATGGTTTGTTAGGAGAAGTCGGCCTTAATTCTGATGAGTTTTCCTTTGAATGTGATTTGATTCTTTTCTCTAATGGCTCTCAGTATATTTTTCTTGCACTGGATTTCTGGGATCTTGACTATTATATGTCTTGGTGTGTTGTTAGTTGGGTTGAGGTTACTTGGCATTCTGTATGCTTCAGTTACGTGAATGTCAGCTTGTTTCCTATATTTGGGGAGTTTTCTGCTATTCTTTCTGCCCATATTTTTTAATGTCATTTGTATTCTCTCTTTCTTTCTCATTGATATCTATTAGTCTCACATTGTTCAACTTTGCATCATCTTGAAAGTGATGAATAATTTTTCTTGCATCCTACCTGTTTTTAAGAGATGTTTTCTTACCTTCTCACTAGCTGCACCAGCATCTTCAAGATCTGAAACTCTGTCTTCACTTTCACTTAAACTGTTTTTGCAAGCTTGTGATTGAGATTTTAAGTTCCTCTATGTCTCCTTGACTCTGCTTCATGAGATTTATTTCTTTCCTGTATTGCTCATTCAATGAATCCATCATTTTTCTAATCTCCTCTATTTTTATCGATGTCTTTTTAGAAGTCACTATTAATTATTTTACTGCAGAGTTTTTTTCAGATTGGGTTTCCTCCATGTGTTTATGTATTTGATTCTTTACTTCAGATGCTATGAGTTCAGAGAATTCTTTTTTATTTCAGAAAATAATTCTGCTCTGAGTTCGTCTATAACTTTCTGCTGTTAGTTATTTACTTTTGACGTTATTAATTCATACATTTCAGCTGAGCTAGTGTCCTCTGCACTTGTTCTGGGTTGGTATTTGGTTTCCTCCATATGTTTCTGCATTTGATTCTTTTTTTTTTTCTGGTTGGCTCAGAATGCCTTCAGGGCAAGTTTGGCTGGCTTGAGTTGTGGGAATTGAACCACAGCAACCTGAGGCTGGCTGCTTTGTTGAAGCAGCCACTTAAGGAACTGAGCCAAGG
>NW_004524939.1:528933-542779 GCF_000260255.1 Octodon degus | reverse complement strand
ACAGGCTGCATTCTCTTAATTCAATAAATAGAAAGATTGCTGTGCTCTGGTTGCTGTGCTCAGCTCCTTCTTGCTGCCGCCCTTGAGAGTGAACTTGTGCCCCTCTGGCAAGATGTTCTGCTCCTGGACTAGCTGGGTGGTTATGTCCCCTAATCCCCTGCAGGGATTGCAACTACACAGTTTGACCCAAGTCCTGTATGCCAGGTCTGAGCTGAGTCTGAAGGGGACAAGTTGGAGTAGTAGGGAGAGGAAGCTCTCCCACACACTCCCCAGGGCTAGGCTAGGGCTGGATTCGGAGGTCCCAAGAACACAGCAGAAGTTCTCACTAGACGGGAGTTGGGGTACTGTGGAGTGGTGGGGGTGCCCCAAGGGCGTGGAAAAGGCCTCACCCACGTTGTGCCTGGGCTTGTACCTGACCAGTCCTACCAGCACAGTGTAGCTAGGATAGATATACAGGCTGCATTCTCTTAATTCAATAAATAGAAAGATTCATTCTAATAGTGTTTGTGGACAAGCTATCATGTCTGCATCTTGTACAATGAATAACTACTATGAAGACAATGATATGCAACGTATTAATTATTGAAACTGTGGTTGTAATCAATTTTGAAACTGTCTCATTGCTGTTTGCTTCTTAATAAAATTATTTAAAAATAAATATGGAAATCCTTCTAGAGAAGATTTCCCATAATGCATTGTAAAAAAAAATAGCTAGGCTAGATATACAGCTACTTTCTCTTAGTTCAATGAAAGATTTGTAGTAATAGTGTATATACAAGATGTCATGTCTGCATCTTATACTCTGAATAACTACTATGAAGACAGCAATATGCAATGTATTAATTTTTGTAACTATCCTACTAACCTGTTTTGAAAATGTCTCATGTCTATTTCTTTCTCATTAAACTTAATAAAAATAAATTAAAAAAAGAAACAAAGAAGAGTTTTGTGGTTGTTCTCCCAGGTCAAAGTCAGGTGGACCTCTTCAGTGGTTTGGGTTTTGCTCCGCATGTGTCCAAGGGGGAGAGTGTTTGGAGACAGGATGCCTGGGAAACCAAGAAGGAGAGTGTTTTTTGGGGCATGGTTCCTGGGAAAATTTGAAACCTGCCTTATCATCCCTGACTCTATTTGATATAAAAAGGGCAAAGAAATTATGTGGCTAATTCCTACTGAACAGGGGCAGCATGGGGTCATGAATCTGGAGATCAGGGTGAGGAGTTGTCATCAGAGGGGTCACATTGAAGTAAGGCCTGCTAGGAGTAATCTAGACAAGTATTTGGTTAATATTTTTGGTTGTTAATCTGGTTACAGTATTTTGGATGAGGAAAAAGAAGCAGCGGGCTATCATGAACATAAAAGTAGGCCCTACAAGGGACCCTAGAAGGGGAATGAGCCAAAGGAAGATGGAGTTGTATGTAGCAATGTGTCACACAGAAACAGTTGTGTGTCTATTTTGTGTTGGTTGTCTGGAGGTGTGTTGAACTTTTGAGGTTGTGGGAAGAGGGGAGTTGCAAATGTGAGGTCAGTGGTCTGGGTACAAGCAAGAAGGGAGTATATGATCTGAATGTGTCATTTTACCATGACCATGTTGAAAGGGAGGATTAAGGAGATGGTGAAAGATGAGCTTGAGTCCCCTCTGATGTTTGAGGGATACCGGCTATTGGAAAATGCAGGGAAAGGCTGTGGGATCTCAGAGGCACATCAGTGTAGGAACAGCATGTGCGGCATGAGTGGGACTCTCAGAATATGTGGTCAATGAGGGAAGGGGAAGGGAGAAGCTGGCTGTACACTGAGGTTAGGTTTATAGGACGAGCACTGTGGGAACTCAGGTGAGAGAGACATGGAGCTTTTGAATGATATCTCTTTCCATGAAAGGTATGGAGTAGGGTGAATTTATAAGGAAATTATGAGTAAAGAACAGTGTCTGGAGTGAGCAGGGAATGGGCCTGTCTGAAGGCATCATGTAGGTCAGCCATCAACACCCACTATGGAGACTGTAGATCTAATATAGCAACTTTTGAACTCAGGAAGAAGACTATATATGGTGTCTGTGTCAGTAAGAAAAATAGTGGGTTTTTTTGTTTTGTTTTTGTTTTTTTGTTTTTAAACTGAGATTTCAAGTGAGACTTGGGATTCTGAGAAAGGTACCTTGATGTGGGTCATGAACCTCAAGCTCTATTGCTCTTCTTCAGTGGCAAGACCAAGCAGATCAAGCATTGAAGATCTGGCTGTAGCAAGTTTTCCTGTGAGGGCAGGGAATTGGATGACTTACCTGCTCTCTGGTGGACAGGGAAGTTGCATTTCTAGTGACCCTTAAGCTTATAGATGGAACCAAACCTGCAAGTTGGGGCAAGTTTGGGCCCAGTGTCCTTCACCACACTTGTCAGGAAGAGCATGGGTGGCAGCATTGTTTAAGCTCAGCATTACTTGTTAAGGTCTTACTTTGATGGGAATCCCAAGTGTCACAGCCAAAAGTTGGGACTTGTGAATACTTTAGGTCTCTATTATTGAAGACATAGAAAGTCAGTTAAGTAAGTTTCCTTGTGAGGTTTGAGGGCCAAGATTTGTCTTTTTAGCTTGGTATGAATCTCATGAGCAGATTAGGATATAAAATAGAAATTAATAACAGTTGGGTTTTTTAGGAGAGCTATATACTTGATTGTCAAACACCTTGAAATATAAGTTGTGACCAGAGAACTATTTTTATCAACCATAGACATTTTAACAGTTAAATTCTTGTAGAATGTTAATAGATAGTAGTTAAACTTTTGAAAAGAACATTCGACGTTAATAGTCATATGTAGTAGTGTCATTTAACAGTCATAACAGATGATGAGAAAATTATCATTTAACAGATGACCTCATGTTGGCTTGACATGAACCTCTTATTATAAATTTCTGAAGCATAAAAGAAAGGCATGAATATATTTAATGCAGCAACTTTTATGAGAAAACCTTATTTTAATTTTTGCTTTAACCAAATTATTAGGGATGTCTTCTAAGGAGATTATTGGGGTCTCTCCACTGATGAACAAAGGTTGGCCACCCTCTGTCCACCAATCAAGAGTCCTAACAATCTTTTTTATGTAAATTAATTTTGATATTATTTAGACCAGCTGGTAACTCAGGAGAAAGCATGCTTTTAAGTTTATATTTTTAGAGCTCAAACAAAAAACCGGAACAGCTGTTCACAGAATAAATATATACACAACATGCATGAATGCCTTTACAAAATCAAAGTTTACTCAAATATATTTCTTGCCAGGTTAAATTATGATGACCTGCTTAAGTTTGTAATTATGAGAGACTAGTTAGAACTTTTGTAGTTCAATTAACAGAGATCTCTTATAAGAAGAATTTGAAAAACATAAAAAACTCTTATTTATACTTACCAAGTTTGAGTAGGAGCAAGCAAACTGAGCAGAGTGTGAGGATTAGGCACGGTACAATACAGAAGCACTGACAACTCATAGGACCTGGACTTTCAGGCTCGCAAGAAGGCTGTAAAGGGAGGACTGGAAAGCTGTGACTGAGGGTCTATTTGTGGTGACCTTTTTTGATGTTTTTATTTTATTTTTGTTTTTTATTAATTTTATTGAGATACAAATAGCAATGAGACAGTTTCAAAACCAATTAATAGGACAGTTTCAACAATTAATACATTGCATATTGTTGTCTCCATAGTGGTTATTCATAGTACAAGATGTGGACATGATATCCTGTCCAAACACTAATAGTACAACTCTTTCTTCTCATTGAATTAACAGAAAGTAGCTGCATATCTATCCTATTTTGTAAACACAGATGGTCCTTCATTTGCATCCCCCTTTTGTTTAGTTTTGTCAAAGATGCATTTTCTATTGTCATTTAAATATTGTAGGTGCATGAATTCAGCAAAATAAACCAATATAGTCCAGTAGTCCATAATAGTAGTGGCTTTAACAGGAGACTGTCTACCAAAGTAGCTGAGGGGCAAAGTGAATGAGGGTAAGCAGCAGGCTCACCTGGAAAGAGAAGGATGTATGGGCTGTTATCCTGCTCTCAGCTTGATAGCAGATGGAGGAGCACATGCTGTTGGGGGGCAAATGTGTTATTAGTTGTTTTTTGTTCCTGGAAGAGGATGGTGAGGAAAGGCAAGGAGAGAGGGAGCAAAGAGAATATGGGGTATTACTTTAGCTCCTGAAAGTTGAGAGGTCAGAAGGTGAAGCAGTGGCTATGGCTTTAGGCTCTGGTCATGTGCAGTAGCAGCCAGTGGCAGAGGCACTGGGGTTGGGGGCCTGCAGTGACAGCAGTCAATAGTGGCTGTGGCATTGACAATGGCTCTAATAGTGGCTCTGTGGTGTGGGGTGTAGGGGAATCTGTTCTGACAGAGAGAGAGAGAAAGCTGAGCAGGTTGTGGGTATGGAAAAGGGGAATGTCTTTAGAGCAAGGAAGGCTTTTAAGGGATTTTTAATCATTTGCTGCTGTGATAGTAGGAGTTTTAAGATGTTAAAAGTTTTTGGGGGGATTGGTAATGAATATTTTTCATGGTGGCAGAATTTGAGGTGAGTCAGGCTTTAAGACTTGGGGGCAGTGGTCCTCAGGGACAGATGTAGCTGTGTTGGGTCACAGTGTCTACCAAGGAATGTGAACAGAGTCTACTCTGTCCCCTGGATGGAGGACAATCTTGACATGGTCCCACAGTTTTGGAACTGGGAGGGGGAGCCACTCGTCTTTAGCAGGACACAAGGGTAGTAACCCTCTACCAAGAATTGTGGAGACAGCTTCTCCTCAATCTGGGACTGGAAATGATGGTGGGACTCAGCTCACCTGGACTGGTGTTGGATGCAGGCTGGCAGCAGGAAATAGGGAAGTTCCAGAGGGGAGAAGCTTGGTAGATAGACAGCAGGCTCAGGATTGGTGGGCTTGTTCCTCCAAGAGCATCACATGCTGCCCATCCGAGCCACAAGTTGGGCAGGGACTCAGTAGGGATTTTGGCTAAGAGGATCTGTTGGGGGCTATAAGACAGGAAGAGTTCCAGGTGATTACAGAGGCAGAAGAAAGTAAGATAGGGGAGCATGGACCCATGGACTATTTTTCATTGTGGCAACAAAAGTTATCTAAATCAATGAAGGTACCTGAAGGTATCATAATTAAGAGTTCCTGGGTGGGGGCAGATAGTTTCATTGTCCAACTTGTATTGTGGTCAGTCTGTTTTGCAGAGAAAAATTAGGCATTTGACTTTGAAGTTGGGGAAGTCTCTAAGGGGGCTCTAAGGACAGACTTAAGATAGTCTAGGACAGAAGAATAGTTTTGAGAGTGGATTAAAGAAGAATTCCCCATAGCAGTGAGAAGACAGAGTGGGGAGGGTGTTGAGAGAAGACTGAGGATGATGATCTTGTCACAGGAGTCCCTAAAGGGACCTAGAGCCAAAGTCCTCTGAACAAGCTTCCCTGGTCAAAGGGGAGGATAAGCAGAGGTTAACCATCCAGCAGAAAAGTATAAAAATGAGGTATATAAAGTAAAGCCATATTAACATGCTGAGCTGTGAAAGGCTCAAGTCAACAACTTCTGCAGATAACCCACTACTATTGTGGACTCCTGGACTGTGTTGGATTGTTTTGCTGAATTTACATACCCATAGTATTTAAAGGCCAATGGAATGTCCATCTCTGACATGACTAAACAAAAAAAAAAGGATACAAAGGAAGGACCATTTTGTATCTGTATATACAGAATAGTTAAGATAGATATACAGCTACTTTCACTTAATTCAATGAGAAGAAAGATTTGTGCTAATAATGTTTGGACAGCATATCCTGTCTGCATCTTGTACTATGGATAACCACTAAGAAGACCACAATGTACAATGTATTAATTATTGAAAGTGTCCTACTAATCAGTTTTGAAACTGTCTCATTGTTATTTGTTTCTCAGTAAAATAAAATCTAAGAAAAAACGAAAAAAAAAAAGAAAAGAAAGAGGGAAGTGTCTCTGCATGTCAACACGACTTTATAGAGTAGGTCCAGAGGCATAGCCAAGCCATCCAGAGTAGAGATAGTCATCCTCAAGAAGAAATCAGGATGGAATAGAAAACAAAAGAGCAGAAGAGGATTTCAATGTCAGATAAATTCTTTAAGGAACGCTGGAGGAATTTAGAGGCTATCTCATCCAAGTATGAGTTGAAGGAGTCACAGGGGAGAGGGTTGGAGGCAGAGGTGAGCGAGTCATCTGGGAACGACATTTATCTTCAAGATGTGTAGAGAACGAAAGAGAAAATGAAAGTACAGAAAGTGATCTTCTCTGGGATAACATTGGGAAGGGAGCCCTGGAAATTAAAAGAAGGAGTCAACTTTAGGCAGCAAGTCTGGAAGGAGAAATAGCCTTCTTTGTTTTGTTTTCGCAACAAGATGGACAATGGGAGAGGTTTGAATTTTAAGATGGATTGAACAAGTGATGAAGGAATACTCACAGTTTTGGGTGTTGTGCATAGTTAGGTCAGCAAAGGTGTTCTGAGGTTCATGGTCCACTCAGAAGGGCTGGTTGGTGGGCTGGGACAAGGTCCTAGTCAGGAGGGACCAGCAGATGCCTTGGTACCAAATGTTAGGTCCAAATCCATGCAATCAACCAGGCCAGACATTCTGATATGAGTACAAAATTTATTGGGGACATCAAACAGGCTGGCTGTCTAGTGGACCAAGACAACAGCAAATAAAGGGGGAAAAGAGACTTTATAGGATCTTTTAGGGAAGGTGACTGAGGCTGGAACAGCTGAGGGAGAGCTAATCTTGGGAGGCTACCTGGTCTATGGGGGACCTTTAATGATAACAAAGGAAAGTTTCGTGAGTGCTCACCCAGGTCATAGTAGGAGGACCTGTTCTGTGGTTTTGGGTTTGGCTCTGCATGGGGCTAAGGAGGGGGAGAGCTTGGGAGGAGGATTCCTAGGAAGCCAAGAGGGACAGTGTTTGAGGCAAGGTGCCTGGGCAACTTTGAGGCCTGACCTATCAAAAACAATATAAGACAGAGGGCTTATACAACAAAAAAAAATCTATTTTTCCAAAGCTCTGAGGGTTGAAGGACCAAGATGTAGGTGCCAGCATATCTATTTTCTTCTATAGACTCTCCTTGACTTGTGGAAACCATTCTTTCACCTTGTGTCCCCACATAGCCTTTCCTTCTGTGCGAAAATTCCTTATGAATCTCTTTTTCTTAAGCACATCAGACTAGTTGGGATAGGACCCCACCCTCGTGATTCAATTAACCCTCATTGCTTCCTTAATTACATCCTGATGTAGACACAAGGACTTCTAGAAAGAAAACACAGGAGAAAACCTTCATATTGTCAGGTTAAACTTAAAGAAATTTGAATACCACATAAATAAATGTGATTCCAAAATACTTAAAATTGACCAATTGAACTTTATAAAAGTTAAAATCTTGTACATTTCAAATAAAACTCCCAGGAAAAGGAAGCACGATGCACAGATTGGAATAAAAATATTTGAATATATATTGAATACCTGTATCTGACAAGTGATATAGTCTCAATAATAAGAAAATAATCTAATTTTTCAAAACGGTAAGGTAAATTGGATAGTTTAACAAAAGACGATATCTAATGCCAGATAAGTATGAAGAAGATGCTCTAAGTCAGTAGTGATTTGGGGTACACAAATTAAAACCAAAACAGTACTACTAAGTACCTGTCATTGGGCCTAAAACAAGAAAATCATGTGCTGATAGGTGGAACACCTGGAACTATATAGTCAGAAAGAAGATGACCTGGTACAATCACTTCAGGAAAAGTCTGACCATTTTGCTTTGAATTCAATATACACTTCTTACACAATTCAGCCTTTATGCTCCTAGGAATTTATGCAAGAGAAAAAACTAAATCAAATGTAAACAAATGAACAAGCAAAAATATATGTTTATGCAAAACCATCTCTGTGATTGTTTATTGCACTTCACTGATAATTATCAAAAACAGGAAAAAAAAACCACTGGCACAATTAACATCATACATATATCTCCAAAACATTACACTACAAAAAAGATGCCAGAGCCAAAATCTGCATACTGTATTATTCACATATGTTATTTTGGTTAAGAGAAGTTACAAAGAAAGAAAATACAACAGCAGTAGTCTGAGGCTATCTGTGTCATGGAGAAGAAATGAGCACAGTAAAGAATTTGGGATACTTGGTGGTGGAAAAAATATATTTTATCTTTATTTATTTCTTTTGTATTTAGGACAGGCTATACAGGGTGTACAGAATGTATAAAGTGTCTCACTGTGTAGATGGGACTCATAGTGATCCACCTGTTTACAGCCTCCCAAGTCCTTGGATTACGGGCTTGCACCATCATGCCCAGTCTCAGTCACCATCTCAGCATACCCTGGATGTGGGGCCGGCATGCCCAGGGATCGAACACCTGGCCCCTGCATCTTTCTAAGCAGGTGTTTTAATGTGCTAAGCTATTTGACTGGCCCCCTTACCTTGATTTTTATGGTTAGTTGTTCATCAGAAAGCTCATACTATGCCCTGTCTTTTTTAAAACATACCAAGATATGCACTAACATTTGTGCGTTTTACAAATTTGAATCATTTTCTTCATAAAGGTGACCAGAAAAAAAAAAACATTAAGAATTTTTTTCTTCTTTCTTTCTTTCTTTCTTTCTTCTTTCTTTCTTTCTTTTTTTTTTTTTTTTTTTTTTTTTTTTTTTTGTGAACTGAGGATTGAACTCAGGCCCTTACACTTGCCAGGCAAGTGCCTATTCTACTGAACCATCTCCCTGGCCCCAAGAATTTCTTATATTGTTTTTATTTTTGTTTATTTATTTTTTCATTTGTGTATTTGGTATAGCAAATCATTATGCAGATCGGACTCATGGTGAGCCTCCTGTTTTCAGCCTCTCCAGGGCTAGGAATAACAGGCATGTGCCACCATGCCTGGAATCTGTTCCCAGCTCAGAGCACATAAGGGTATGGGGCCATTGGGGCATGCAGAACCTAGGATCCAACCCTGGTCCCTTCACTTGCCAAAGCAGGCACTTAATCCACTGAGCTATCTCGCTGGCCCAGCAATTTCTGACATAAATCATAGCCATTATAATATCTGAGTTTGCTGCCATCTATTTCTGTATATGTGCATCATTGTGTACACAGTCATTTTTACATAAGCTTATTGGTACAGTTTAGGTATACATAAAGACCACATCATCATAGGGGATTTATATCTATGGGATAAAGTTTGAATTCTCTTTCTTTCTCAATCTTCTCACTTCCTTTCAATTCCTCTTCCCCTTCCTATTTATAAAGCTTTCTTTGCAATGTACCCTGCCTTTGTTGTTTTCCTGTTCCCTTTCTTTCTTTGCCCCTCCCCACTCCCTAGTTCCTCTTTCCTTTTGAAAAATTTCTTCCTATTTTTATTGTATATTTTGGTCCTCATTTAATCTTTCAGTTTCTCACATCAGAGAAACAATAGAAACAATCTATTGCTTAATACAGGCATGTGCGTCTGTATTATTTAACTTAAGAGTATGGTCTCAAAGTGCATCCATTTACCTAGAAATATCTTAAGTTTATCCTTCTGTAAAGCTGTGTAGTAGTCCATTGTGTAAAAAAAAAAAAAGCCACATTTTTTAAAAAATCCATTCCTCCATTAATGAGCATTTAGGTTACTTCCAAGAATTTTCTCTGGCAAATTGTATTGTTATAAACATGGTATGAATGTATTTCTGTGGTATGACTCTTTAAATTTTTCTAGGCAGATACCCAGAAGAGGAATAGGTAGGCTGAATAGAATCTCTAGTCCTAGTTTTGTGAGGAATCTCCACATGGAATTTCCATAATGGTTGCATGAGTCTACACTCCCAACAACAATGTAGTAGGATTCTCCCCAGCCCCCATAGTCCTACCAGCATTTGTCATTGGTTGGCTTCTTAATGATAGTGATTCTTTCTGGAGTGAGATGGAATCTCAATGCTCTTTGAATTTGCATCTCTCAAACAGTGATAGTGACCATTTTGTCATGTATGTATTTGACATTTGTACCTCATCCTCTGAGAAGTGTATATGCGTCTCATATGCTTACTTTTGAGTTTTCTTGGCTTTTTTCTTTTTAATTTTGATAATAGGGTCTTGCTATGCAGTTCAGACTCTTAGTGATCCTTCTATCTCAGCCTCCCCAGTGCTGGAATTACAGGATGGCACCACCATGCCCAGTCTCTGGGGCTTGCAAGGCATGTGGTTCTGGGTATTGAGCACTTGTCTGGATTCTTGCACTTGTCAGGCAGGCACTTAGACTGCCGAGCTATCTCCCCAGCCTCTGGGTTGGTTCTTTAAATACGGAGTCTGTTCTTTCTTTCAATTCTTTGTTTTAGGAATAATGAATTTTCCCCCTCTGTGGGTTGCCTTTATACTCTCTTGGTGATTCTGTTTGCTGTGCAAGAGCTTTTTAATAGGGTGAAATCTCAGATGTTGACTCTTTCTATTATTTCCAATGGGATTGAGGTTTTGTTGATGAAAGCTTTGCCTATAGCTATGTCTTCAAGAGTTCCATTTTTCTCTTCCAGCAAATACAGTATTTCTGTTTTAATATTTAAATCTTTGATCTTTTTCAATTTTAGTTTATTGTTTATTGACAGATATAACTCTAGTTTTAGTTTTCAGGATACAAAAAGAGTTTTTCCAGCACCATATATTGAAAAGGCTTTTTTTGTTCCATGACTATCTTTGGCCTCTTTTTCAAACATAAGATGGCTGAGTGTGCTTGTAGTTGCATCTGAGTCTTTTAATCTGTTTCACTGATCCTTGGGTATAGTTTCTGTCAGTACCATGATGTTTTTGTTTTTGTTTTGTTATTTTGTGGTACTGGGGTTTGAACTCAGGACCTTGCACGTGGTAGCCAGGTGCTTATGCTGCTGAGCTATCTCCCTGACCCCGTGCTGCTTTTATTACAGTAGCTCTACAGTACAACATTGCCAGGTCAAAACTATACATTTATATACACAAATTGTTAAGGCAATGGTCCTAAGAATCTCCATCAGGTTTTTGAAAGTAGCAGTTAATTGGTAGAATTCTCACCCTGAGTAATTATAAATGCTGGTATCTGTAAACTAAGCAAATGCACTGAGGACAGCAATCTATAATACTAAAACCATGCTTGGAATATTTATCATTCTGGTCTTCTAAATGTGTCCTGCTTCTAATGTCATATCAATTATTGTTATAGTCTCTGTCTTTCATGTAAATGTTTGTTTGAAAAAAAGGTAATAAAAGAGAACAAGAGACAAGAAAAAAAAAGTTATAGGATTGCTTTTCTACAATGTTGAATATGGTTAGATTGCTAATTTTCTAAGAATGTGTAATTGTTTTTTCCACATTCTATAAGGATTTAAATTTTAGAACATCAATGAGGGATAAAAATATCTGTTCCACGTTATGTCTAAGGCATTTGACATTCAGACAGATAGTGATGTTAAGTTCATGTGCCTCTGTTATAAGGTAATAATGTAATTAAGCTTCTCTTCTGGATGTTGCACAACTTTATTTGGCAGACTGAAAATTAGAGAAAAGGAAGGACTATGAGGATAGTCAATATTTTGTCCCTAGCCCTTCAAGGTTAGTGAGAACTCAGGACATAAGAGAACATGTACTGCAACATCCTGTAACTCAGTGGTGTCCCAAATTTCCTGTTCAAGGAGATTATGCAGCCACAGAGGAAAGTGATTGATGATGTACAGTATGCCTAAAGAGAGTCACCTAGAGAGATAACATTCTCTCAGGCTTTCAATAGCTGTGACTATTCAAGATGACTGACACTGACAATAGATCTCCAAACTGTTGTACATGGCTTCAGGGTAAAACCTGAGGGGATTTGATTGACCTTGTCAGATACAAAAGTGTCATTTTTAGTTATATGGGCCTTGCTTGGTCTTAACCACCCAGCAGAAAAGTATAATCACAAGGTATAAAAAGTAAAGCCATATTAATATGGTATACTGTAAAAGGCTCAAGTCCACAACTTCTGACATTGCCAGTTCTGCTGACAACCCACTACTATTATGGACTACTGGAATATTTTGGATTGTTTTGCTGAGTTCAAGCACCTACAATATTTGAAAGGCAATGGAACACCCATCTCTGACAAAACAAAACAAAAGTGGTGGCTATAAATGAAGGACCATTTTGTAGTGAATATATATATATATATATATATATATATATATATATAATTAGGGTAGACATGTAGTTACTTTCTCTTAATTCAATATGAAGAAAGATTTGTACTAATAATGTTTAGACAAGATATCACATCTGTATCTTGTCCTATGAATAACTACTATGAAGACAGCAATATGCAATGTATTAATTATTGTAATTGTCCTACTAACCTGTTTTAAAACTATCTCATTGAAATTTCTTTCTCATTAAAATTAATTTAAAAACATAAAACAAATAAAAGAAAAATCACTGCCATCAATTTTTACCCTCTGGTAATAAAAGCAAGTGTACAAACCTGTTTATTATTAAGTTACAAAATGTACAAAGTTTGAGAACCCAACTACCAGATAATTTTTATATGTTCATGTGTTCATTTACTTCTTTTACTCAATCACTGAATAGTAGACAGAAAGATTTAAAGGTTCATTAGCTCAGGGATGTGACAGAATATCAAAAGATGCAGATAATTGAACAAACAATTAAAATTCTTGTGACATATGTTATAAAAGATGTTAGAAGTCAGTTGTTTATAATGTTATTCATCAATAAGATTTTTATTCTGAATCATTTATATAATTAATTACCATTAAGTTTAGTTATTCTTGAAAATTTGCATTTATATGCCTATATTAATGACATTTTTCATTGCTTGTAGTCATATTCTTGTCATTTCTGCCTTAGAAATATTCCATACAAGCCTATAGTATGCAACTTTAACCTCATGACATTCATTAATTTTTTGTCAGGATTAAGCACCAACTTCTTCTGATAAAGATTTATGCTTCTAAATCGGGTTGTGCCTGAGGTGGAGTAAAGGTAATGATATCTTAGAGGAACCCAACCATTCTAACATTTCATTTTTATAAAAGTTCAGCAAATTCTCTGTCCCATATTCTAGTGTAGTTTTAACTCTTAATTAGCAAATAGAAACAATGCTCTATTTTATGCTGCATCTTGAAATTTAATTGCTGGTTGCACCAATTTTTTTTTCATTTTTTATGAAAAAACCTGAACACATACATACACACTCGCACACATGGACACACACACACACACACACACACACACACACACACAAACATCTATCCTTCTGAAAAGTCTAAATCTCATCCTGAATATAACATTGCCCAGACAAGTCACTGTTTTTGGATTAGTTACATAGCTTGGTGATCTTTAGAACTGCAATTAATGGTCTTTCACCAACTGACACTGCCCCTTCAGTACCACGATGGAGACACCAGTGCCCCATTATCTCCAAAGGATATGGTCCACGAACCTCACTGCATACCTGACTCTTCAGCTATTACTAAAGCTAGTGAACACTGTGTTTTACTGTTCATACATACATGATCATGCAGCATGCTCTAACCTTGAATTCTGAGATGAAACAGAAAAAGTAACATGAGTTTGTTTTTCTTTCTTCATATCATAAATAGATACTTGTTCTTTCTATACATGCTAGCAGGCTCATAACCTGATATTTTCATTGTTGAAGTTGGTAACTTTCATCTCTTCTCTTAATGACACCTCTTTAGAGGTTCTCTTTGAATATTCGAATTCTAACAAAAACAATGACAAGGGTTATTGACCGTAAAATTAAATCATCTCTGACTCATAATCCACACTCTGGGAAACAA
>NW_004524939.1:507383-528203 GCF_000260255.1 Octodon degus | reverse complement strand
TTTTTTTTTTTTTTTTTCAGAACCAGGGATTGAACCCAGGCCCTTGTGCTTGCCAGGGAAGTGCTTATTCCAACAAGCCATCTTCCCAGCTCTTAGTTCCCTTTTTTTTTTTTTTTTTTAATTCCTTTTCGTATTTGTTTTCTTTCTACTCCCTATTAATTCTCTTAAGGTTTAAAATTTTTCTTCCAGTATACCTGTATTCCATATCTCCAATATCTTCAATAGTATAACCACAAAGCTTTATTGGTCTTTAGATAGCTAACCTTACAAAATTACCATTGAGTTCCTTTCTACAATAGCTAGAAATATACCTGTCACATTTAGTGCAGATTAGCTGGGTGTCATGCTTGGGTTGTCCTGATGTTTACATTAGAATCATGAACTTCTCCTTCAGAGCAAAGTGTAGTCTATAATTGGTACTTGTGGTATGTTAGTATCTAATTTGTGATGATTCAAGTATAGCTGATTTGCTTGATATTACTAGAGTCACATGATTGTTGTTATTAATGGATTTTCTCTGTAAGCCAGTGGGAAAATGACTTCTGTGTCATTAACAATATTAAGAAACACTTACGGAGGCTTCAGTGTTGTGACAATGATAGTCCATTTTCCCCTCACACATTAACTAAAGTGTTCCAGTTTTGGGGTTAGAGACAAAGGACTACAGTCATCCATGCCCAGAGCACATCACTATGAAGTTACTTACTAAAGAGATTTCTGTTGTAGCACCAAAGTCTTTGTATTATAAGTCATCCTAAAATGTTAGCAGAAAAAAATAATAAAATAATACAAATATGAGAAGGCAATACAACAAAGGACTTACAAAAACTCCCAGTGCCAACGCAGATCCAGGGGACCTCAAAGGGGAGAATCCAATGCCCTGGACCTGAATTACTTGAAAGGATAATGAAGGAAGATAGCAAAATATAACAATGAGGGTATTCAACATGATCAGCAAAGAAATAAATAAATAGGTAATGAATACAATGACCAAAAAAATCCAAGAGCATCCAAATGAAAATAAAAAGAATTCATGAGCTAAAAAATATATAATCTATAAGTCACTAGTTCAACAAAGAATTAGAATCCATGAAAAAGTTTCAATAAGAGATGCTGGAGATTTTTTTCCATAATTTTATTGATAAATAGCAATGAGACAGTTTCAAATCAAATTGGTAGGACAGTTTCAATAATTAACATATTGCATACATTCCTCCCAGTAGTTAATTGCTGTAAAAGATGTGGGCCTGATATCCTATCTACAAACACCATTAGAACAAATCGCTCTATTCATTAAGAGAATGTAACTATATATCTATCCTAACCACTTTGAATACACAGATACAAAATGGACATTCATCTGTATACTCTTTTTTTTGTTAAGTTCCGTTATTTGAATATTATAGGTGTGTTAACTCAGCAAAATAATCTAAAAGAGTTCAGTAGTCCATAATAGTATTGGGTCTTGCGCTTGACTGGCAATGTCAGAAATTGTTGACCTGAGTCCCCTATAGCTCAACATAACAGCATGTCTTTACTTCTTATATTTCATTTTTACAATTTTCTGCTGGGTAGTTAAGACCAAGGTAAAGCAGGACCTATGCAATAAGAGTTGTAGCTTTTAGGTCTGATAAGGTCAGTGAAATCCCCTCAGGAATGATCCTGAGATCCTGTACCTCAGATTGTTTGTCAGTGTCAGCCATGTGGATGAATCATGGCCATCGCTTGGCCAATGTGCTGCTGGAGATTTTTTTTCTCTTCTCATTTTTTTCCTATTAATATTTTTTACATAGGGGAAGTGGAGAATTAAAAAAAAAGGTGTCAAATTCTTAGATAAATATGAACTTCCCAACCTAAGTCAAGAAGACACAATAATCCTGAATAATCAAATGTAGGGCAATGAGATTGAAGAACTAATAAATAAAATCACAAAGAAAAGCCCAGGTCCTGATGTATTTAATGCCAAATTTTTCAAAAACTTCAGAGATCTAATGTCAGGTCTCTCCCAACTCTTTAATGAAGTTAAAGAGAAACCATAGTCCCAAAGTCATTTCTAGAAGCAACTGTTATTTTTTATTCTAAAGCCAGAAAATGACAGAACCAAAGAAGAAAACTACAGCACAATCTCTTTAATGAACACAGTTGCAAAAATCCTCCATTAAATACTGAACAACAAAATGAAGCAAATCATAAAAAAATCAAGCACCATGACAAAGTGAAATTCATCCCAGAGATATAAGCCTGGTTCAATATACATACACCAATAAATATAGCACACCACATAAACAGGCAAAGACAAAAATCATATGATTGCTCAATAGACACAGAAAAAGTCTTGGAAAATTGTACTCCGCGGAGTACAATGTCTGCTTAGGGAAGTTTATGCAAGAGCAGGGACTACAGTTGAATCCCTGGCACCATATGCCCCACCCTCAGGACGGGATGAGCCAGCCACAAGAAAAAGAAAAGAAAAAGAAATTTCACAGTAAAATAAAATGAAATGAAATAAATAGGAATCAATCTTACCAATGAAATGAAAAACTTCTAAACTAAGAAAATAGATCATAGAGAGTATTAGAAAACTGAAGGGCCTGTCAAATAGCTCAGTGCATTAAAGCACTTGCTTAGGCAGATGCAACATTCAGGGCATGGCGTGCTGGCCCAGGCCCCAAGGGCATGCTAAAAGGACAATGGAGGCTGGGTGTGGTGGCGTTTGCCTGTAATCCCAGCTCTTGGGAGGCTGAACACAGGCGCATCACAACAAGTCTGATCTACATAGTGAGACCTTGTAGACCCTTACTAAAAATAGAAAAATAAAAAATAAAGAAATAGAAAATTGAAAGTTTGGGGAGATAGTTCAATGGCTTATTTCCTACCTGGCAAACTCAAGGTCTTGAATTCGATCACTGATATATATATTATATATATATTTGGGCTGGTGAGATAGCTCAGTGGACGAAGCACTTGCTTTGGCAAACTCAGGGAATAGGGTTCGATCCCCAGTTCTGCATGCCATGTGGGCCCCACCCAGAAGAATGTTGAGGCTTGCACTGAATCCACGAGTGGTGGTGCATGCCTGTAATGCTAACGCTAGGAAGGTTTAAAACAAGAGTATCACTATGAGTCTGAGATGCATAGTGAGACCCTGTACCAGATACATAAAATGAACAAAACAAAACTGAAAATATCCCTTCTTCCTGAATAGGCATTGTCAATATGTTCAAAATGGCTATATATTTTAAACTGTTGTGCAGATTTAACATAATAATTACTGAAATAATCACATTATCCTTCACAGAAGTACAGATATACTAAACTTCTAAAATTCCAAAATTCATAATGGAACCAGAAGAGGCTTAGAATATCTAATTAAAAGTAATTCTGGGCGGGAAAGCTGTCACAATCATAGAATTCAAATTCCCTACAAAGATACACCAATAAAAAACAGCATACTACTATAAAAAACAATCAAACAAACAAGAAAATAAAACAAAATCACACACACACACACAAAGTCATATATCAATGGAATAGGACAGATGCTGTAAAAATAACTCCAGGCATGAAGACTTGCTTTACCATTGACAAAGTGGTCAAATACATTGTCTAAAGGAAAAATAAGCCATAAGATAGATTAGGAGAAACTGGTTCTTAGTACGTCTAAGCTTGAACCTAGGCCTATGTGTCTCACCACACAGTAAATTCAAAAATTTATCAAAGGTATAAATATTAAAACAGAAACACTTATCCTGTTGAAAGACAAAATAGGTACAACTCTTGAAGAAATAGACCTAGGCAAAAAAATTATGAATAGAACTTTAGTTGCAGAGTTTTAAATTATATTAAACTTTAATACCAAGAATCAACTCTGAGATTTCTTTAAATTAAAAAGCTTCTTCCTGGCAAACGATAACTCTCAGAGAGTCAACTGAAAACCTATAGAATGGGAAAAATATTTTGCTATCTATTCATTAGACAGAGGTTTAGTTACTAGAAAGGATAAAGAAGTCAAATCAAATTGTCAGATCCCCTTTCCCAGTGTGAAAACCCAATTTTAAAAATAGCGTCTGAAATGAATAGACACTTCTCAGATGAAGATACAAAAGTAGCCAACAAATTCATGAAAACATATTCAATCTTGGTGATTTGAGAAATGCAAATTAAATCAACACTGAGATTACAGCCTACTCTATTAAGAATGGCTATTTCAAGAGATGAAATAATAACAAGTATTGGTGAGACTGTAGGCAGGAAGGAATCCTTCACTGTGGTGAGAGTGAAAACTAGCGCAACTGCTAAAGAAATCAGTTTAGAAATTCCTCAAACTAAAAATAGCAATTTCTTTTCACCCAGTTATTCCCCTCCTTGACATCTTCCTAAAAAAGTTAAAGATGTTGTTTTAAAATGATACATTCATACCCATGTTTATAGAAGCATAATTATTAGTAGTTAAATCTTGGAAGCAGCCCATTAACAGATGAATAGATAAATAAAATGTGATATTTGTACACAATAGAGGACTACTCTATCATACAGAAGGATAAATGTGAGGCATTTGTAGGAATACAGGTGCAGCTTGAGACCATAATATTAAGGGATATAAATCAGAGGCAGAAGTTTAAATATCTTGTGTTTTCTCTTATATGAGACTTCAATATACAAATAGATTGCAAAATAGAATATAGCCATTGGGAAACAGTAAGATGGTCCTTTGGCATAGGGAAAGGAAACCAAGAGACATAGGCAGAGAGGAGTTGAACTTAGATTTTAAACAGGGCAGATTATGAAGAGCTATGTACATGTACCAAGTCACTATGAGAAATGTGACAAAACAAACATGTTTATAAATAGTACACATTGATACACTTCATGAAAAGAACTATAACAAACATCTGGAAGCTGACTGCCACTGCTGTGAGCAGCTCTTTTAACTGTGGAAGTCAATAGTAACTTGCAATAATCTCATGATGTCTCGATAAATTTAGTATTACAATATTTGTACAAATGTTTCTTTTGCTGCTGTGCACATTTTTGGTGGGATATCTAAATGTGGGATGGAGAAGGACTTCAGGAAATACAGTACAAGGAAGAGAGGCCAGGGGTTATCAAAAAAAGGGAAGAAATGTTAAGCTCATGAGCCAGCTCCCCAGGATGCATGTAATCTTCATATTACAAACTGTGTCAATTTTAAAAGTTAAAATAAGATACCTTAAAATAATATCAAGCTGAACACAAGCACTCTGAAACCTGAAGAGCTGATGTGATATCCAAGATGCCTCGAAGTGTCAAAGGACTGTATGCTTGTGGAACGCTGAGGAATGGGCAGACGCTGGATAAATGAGTGCTTCGCATTCCGAGCAGCTTAGTTAGAGAAACAGTGAGAAAACTCAGAATGGCATAAAAGTCAAAGTTTATGAATTATTTATTTGTATCAGTTTTATTTAATATTTTTGAAGCAGAAGTGACTGCAGGCAACTTTAGCCACAGAAAACAAAATTATGGAATGAGGCAGGATTATTCCATGGTAGAACTGGAAGGGTGCTGCTGCATAAACTATTCAGCACTGTAATAGATTACAGCTTACCTACATAAGTGATCTGCTAGGGCTGTCATAAAACAGGCCACAGATTGAGAGACTAAGAGAATAGAAGTTTATTTTGTTGGAGTTCTGAAGGCTCTCAACAGCCTTTCATTTCTCCTGAAGCCCTTTCTCCTAATGTGTTTTCACAGGATCTCCTTGGCACACATGCGAATCTGTGTCCCCGTCTGTTTACTGTGAAGGCACGGTCATATTGTATCAGGCTGCGGCTGCGCCCATGTTTCCTCATTTCACCTTAGCTACCTTTGTGGAAGTCTTCATCTCCAAACACAGTCCTGTCATGTGATACTAAGTGTCGGAACTTGAATATATGCACGTGTGATTAAACATATAATATTTGACTGATAATAAGAAAACAATTTAATTTATAAATCCTGCTAATACATTTATTAAAGAGATACTATTGAAAAATGTCAAGCTATATTTATTAAAAAATTCTCAAATACTAAAAGGAGAAAAATCAAATAATCTTTTGAATGAAATAATGTATTTTTCCCTTTGAGGAAATGACAAATTTTTAAATATAATTAATTATATTTTGCATTTCCTTTTGCAGACCAGAACTCTAAGCTCAATTTAAAACACTGTGTTTTGCTTCACCCCAAAGTCTCTACTCAGATTCCAATTTTCTTGCAAATTTTGATCAATTCAGTTTATCTGGTTTAGAAGAATCTTGACTTATATCTTTTATCAAGTTTATTATGTGAAGTTTACAACATAATGTCTTAGGTTACAAGATTAATTAATAAACAGCTGGAATATTAATGACCAGACCTAGATAATAACTAACATCTAAGTGACCTCAGGTGGCTATTTCAGATTTTCCTGAGACATGCCACATCCTTCTGAGCAATGTCATGACTAATGAAAGCTACACTTTACTCTTCTGGTTGTTTATTTTGGTCACAAACTCTTCTAAATTTCAGGGGTCTTTTCACTTGTAGTATAAGAATAGCAGAAAACTTAACACTGCATTGGCCATGATGATCAAGTCAGGATTTGATTGTTAAATTCTTTGAATAGTTTTAAACAAGTAAGAGCTGCTTACTGATGGTAAACTAATATTATACCAGACAAATATCTCCCCAAATTTGCAGAAAGTTTCAGAGATTTTTAATATATCTTCAAGTTTCCCTTCCCTTGCACATGCCAAGCCCAAGATGTTCATATGTACTTTTTACATAGTGTTGTGAATAACAGATTAATACATTAAATTTAGCTTATAAATATAGTCATTATATTTTTAGTTTGGTAACTACTGAGCATTTATTCCATTTGTAATAGAGGCCCTCTAAATCTAGTTATATAATTTTGTACATTATTATACTTTTTAAGGAAGAAGAACAATCCAAATGAAACTGTCCTACAAATTCATATTGTGCCATGCCTTCTCCTGGGAAATGATACTGAATACTAAAGTTTTCCTTCATCTTTTTCTTTCACAAACATTTTATGAGCACCTCCTCTGGGCAAGGCAATCAGCTGGAGAAAGACAGAGATAAACAGTCCAGTCTTTCCAAGCAAAACTGCAGTGCATATTGTGGCAAGGAAATGAAACTACAAAAATCAGTACTGATTGTAAAACCAACCAAAACAGACTGATTTTTCTTTGTGCACATTCCATTAACACATATGCACGATATGTAAAACCTGACACAAAGATATTTAAGTATAACTTACAGTAGCCTACAATTGTCTGCATTTCCTTGCTTTATTAACCCAAACATTATAAAAGACACCATTTATATGTGTTTTCATGCATGTCATTAGATAAAAGTAAATGGAAATATGAAAATGTTAAAGCAAATTCAATCAATTCTAGCTAACATGGGATTTTTAAATGTTTTTCACTTACCCTCCACATGACCAATTTTGCCATACAGATCTAAACATTGCTTTATCATGTTTATTGAAACATAGGCATTAACTTTCAGAAAATTTATTTAATCCCATCACTTATTTTGTTTTATCATAGACTTCTTAAACTATTAAAGATGAATGAGGCCTACTTGTTATAAACAATGAAGAAAAAAATCGTTCAAAATGAAGCTTGCATTTTGTTATACAAAGGTCCTGCATTCCTCCATTGTGTTTTAAAAGGATGCAGTAGTTCTCAATAATTGTGTATTAGCTTTGCTTCAGTAGTGATGTTCTCTTCTTTGAATCAGCTTGCTCATGGCTCTCTAAATCTTTGCATGTAAATTAAAGAGAATGAGAGGCAGCAAGCACGCAGCACCTTGGAGACTCCGACGCTCTGTCACTAGTGCTGCAAACACCCTCATGAAAGCTAATTCATTGATGTCCTTGATCTAAACTACTTCCTCCTAAGAATAAAGCATATGTCTTACTTTTCTAAATCTAATTTAAATATTTCTGATATATATAATGCAAAAAAGTTTATATGAATTTTAGCCGCTATGGAACATTTTCCTCCATGGGCACTGCCTTACTAGTTTCTGCCTTAATATGATTTTAGTAAACATATGGTATTTTGAATAATTTAAGAAGTTTATTTATGATAAAACAAAATTAGCAATGGGATTAAATAAATTTTCTTAAAGTTCATGCCTATGTTTCAATAAATAATATGAATATCTTATGTATCTGAATTAATTTGGGTTCTATAGAAGAACAGAAGCAATGGAATATATGGGCAGTCATACAAGAGGATTTGCTAGGTAGGCTTACACGATCAAAGGCAGGGAAGTGCACAGTGACTATCTGTGAGACTAGAGGCAGAAGAATTCACAATTTCTGGAAAGCCAAAATATGCAGTAGCTGCTCAGTTCAAGGAGCTGTAAGCTGCAGAACAAGATGTACAAAGGATGCAGGACCAGGGAAAAGGCCTGGAAACTCACTGTGTGGTCACAGAATCTGTGTTAGAGGGCTGAAGAAACTAGAGGTCCCTATCCAAGGTAATAGTGATGAAAAGAGTTCTTCAGAAATGGGCTCACATTTTTCTTCCCCTTTTATAGCACTCAAGCTACCAGCCCATTATTGCTTGCACTGATATCCAAAGTGAGTCCTCCTTTCTCAGTTTGCTGACTGAGATTCAAGTTAATCATCCACAGACTGCAGGTGTGCTTTCCTAATGTGCTAGACATGTGCCAATCCATTCAGGTGGGCATATCACAATTAACAGTCACAAGTTCTTCTGCAATTTTGAGAAAAAATTAAAGTTTTGCTACAATGATTTTAAAAGAAATTTATTTCAAATGAGTCTTAATCATTATATGGAGATATCATTATTTAACAATGTGCAATATGCCATGCCCACCCTGCCCTTGGGTGTGCTAACCTGATCATTGAGTCTGGACATGGTGGCACACACTGTAATCCCAGCAATGGGGAGGTTGAAGACAGGAGAATCACTGAGTCTTAGCTGCATAGAGAGGACTTGTACCAAATATATTAAAAAATAAAAATAGATAAATGAACCATACATTATTTTTTAAAAAATCTATGTGTTTGTGTCAACATACTGGTGCTCTGAAATTATACCCTCAGGAAAAAAAATTGTAATATAAATGCTGACAGTCATAAAACAGAAATAAAGATCATATTTATAATACATTGAAAAGAATAAAGAAGGTAAACACGGAAAACACACAAGGAATAGATGACAAATCAGGACAAGAAGCTGATCTATGATTTTACAAACTAGAAGCCTGACAAAGCCAGATGAGAGTAGAAACAACCCAGGTGTGCATCAATAGATGAAGGAATAAACACACTGCAGTATACGCAGACCATGAAATATCGGGCAGGCGGAAAAAGCAACGCAGTTGTCACAAATGCTACATAACATGGATGAACCTTGAACAAAACTATGCCACGTGAAATAAGCTAGATACAAAAGGACATATATTGTGTGATTCTATTGCATGACATACGAAGAACAGGCAAATGCATATGGACAGGCAGTAGATTTATGTTTTTCAGGGACTTCAATGAGAAGAAAATGGAAAATAATTTTTAAGTGAGAACAGAGTTTTCTTGTTTAGACTGATAACTATTTTGGTAGATAGAGTTGATGTTTGTACAACATTTAGAATGCAATTAATTCTACTGAAGAGTACACTTACAAAGTTAAAGTGGCAATTACGTATTTTATTGCATTACAAGAGGACAAGTCACAAATGGGAGTGTCAGAGGTCCAAACACCTGGAGGCAGTGCATATTAACTACATTTGGGATATTGATAATCACATACCTGGCATGTGATATGTACTCAATAAAAAATATTCTCCTCTGTTAAAAGTGGAGCCCATCAGACTGGGTTCATTTAAAGAAAAACATTATTTCAAAGTCAGAGAAGAAATCAGAGTCTCAGATTTATGGAATTGAAGAATATGCCAATAGACTCTGGAACTATTTCAATTATCTTTGATGGATAGAAAAACTGAAGATGAGAAGAAAATGAAGAAAGGTTATACACAAAAGATATAAAAATGCAAATGTGTTAACCAAGGTCAGGAAATTTTGCCAACATTGTTTAGTTTTATTAATATTATGACTTCAGAGAGAACTGTCTTACACTTATGCATGTAAGGCACCTTAATATTTACATGCTAAAAGGATTAATATAATTTTGTGGCAGCTACTATAAGAGAGGGCAAACGTGAAAAACATACAATCCTTTTGTACATATAGTTAATTTATGTTTGACCTTTAAACAGTAATCTCTACATGGTGATATGAACAGGCTCTTTATTCTTCTAGTCTTTATATTTGAGTTTTTGGAAAATGAGTCATTAAGTAAAAACATATTTTAAGAAAAAAGATACTGCAATAATGATAACATACCTATTTCCTATTTTGATATAAGCTGCTTTTCTCTTCCCAGAAGTATAGTATATGAGCAAATCAAAATCTTTAACAGGTTGAACCAGAGCTACTAGATAAACCATGAAAGTCATCAGACAAGATAACAAAACCCAATTAGAAGAAAAAAACAAAAAACAAATCAAGGTTGGTGATAAAAATTAGAGACATAAAATAGAACCCAGAAATACTCTAAACAATATTTTCCCCCAAGGAGTCAATCTTATAAGCAAAAATACTCTATCTATGCAATTCTAACGTCAAACAAATATGTGATATCTCTTATTTGTTACATTACACAAGAAATGATTATGTCCTTAAAAGTACTTTTAAAATTTTATATATGTAAATTTTATCATATTCAAGTGGATAAATTTTTAATGTAAGAATAAATTTAAAGGCTAGTGTGGTGGTGCACATCTGTAATCCTACCATTCATGGGGTGGGGGTAGGGGCTGAAGGAGGAGGATCACTGTGAGTTCTAAGCAATCCTGGGCTATAAAGACAGTTCAAGACCACCTTGAACTACAGAGTAAGAGCTTGTCTCAAAAATATAAAACATAAACCAAAATACATAAACTAAATATAAAATGAAAGTAATTCTAACCCTATAATGTAACATTTTTTTTTTTACATTCAGACTTCTGGGAGAACATAATGTTGAAATTTGATTCATTTTATAAAATTACACTGTAAAAGTACATCTCTCTTAAAAATATAAAAATCTTAGCTTTGTCTAAAAGTGACACAATGAGTAAAAGTTTTCAAAATATCTTATTAACCAATGACTAAGTCAACAGTGTTTTCCTTGGACTTTACCAATTATACATTCCATCTTTTCCACAATGATCCCATTAATGTAACTATCTCACATTCTTACTAGATTAAATTGATCCTGAGAAAACACATGTTGTGAATCACTTTTTAGTAGACTTTGGGATGACCGAATATGGCTCCAGTATGCACGAGATGCTCAGAAGATTCTCACCAGGCTCTCATGATAGTCAAAAAAAGGACCAGCACAGGAAGGCTGGTCCCTTAAATGAATAGTCCATCGGATAAATCCTAGTCTTTAGCAAACTAGCCTTCTTGGGAAAGCAACAATCTCTGCTGAATGGAGCAGTGATGCATTGCTGCAGTTGGCTCCCAGCCTAGCACCCATGTACCGGTGACCACCAGTCCTAACTCTCCTGAACATGTGAGTGAAAAAGAAAACATATGCTCCATCTACAGAAACTCATAACTCCCACCAAGCCGATCTCCCTTGCAATGAATTTCAAACAAAGATGTTTTACTCAATTTTCTCATGAGATAGACAAAAATCCAACAGCTACAAGTTAAAGGAAGAAGAGTGGGTTTAGTCTATGGGTGGCTGATTCCAAAGAAGCCACACAGTGGTGGAAACCTACTCACTGCATGGAAACCAGGAAGTAAAAAGAGAAGGAATTAACCAGGGCCGAGTATAAACCCATCCAGAGATCCATGTCCAACCAGGTTTCAACTCATAATGGCATATTCAGCTACTGAACTCCTTCTTGGTTTCTTCCTTAATGCTGCAATTGCCTTCCACACACATGGGAACTTTGGACAACTTTTTATATTTAAACTACAACATTGAGGTGTTTTGTTTTGTTTTGTTTTGTCTGTATTGAAGATCAAACTCAGGACCTTGCTCTTGCAAAACAGGCACTGATGCTGCTCAGCTATCTTCTCAACATTACACTTCTGACCCCATCCAAAAAGACCACGTACATATCAGTATGCAAAACCCATTTATTCCATCTCTAACAGTCCCTAAAGTGCTAACAGTTCTAACATTACTGAAAAATCCAAGTCCAGAGTTTTGCCCTGAGACTAAAATATATCAGCTTAGCTATGAACACCTATAAAAATTAAAGAAAGTTAAATAACTCCATCATATAATGACACATGGCAAACATTTCCATTCCAGAAGAGAGAAATAGGAGGCCAGAAAAAAAATTGAGAACAAAACAAGACCAAGACAAGATAAGGTGAACATTAAATCCATACCTAGTCTCTATGGCAGCTACTTTCATGAACTCCAAAAAGGAAAACCACTGCTACAGCTTTGCTAACCACAACCCACTTTGCCTCTCTTTTTGGATGGCTCTCCTCACTGTCTGTGGATTTCCTCAAAATCTCTTTGTGTCTCCTGGGATCTCCACCTTCCAGAGACATCCAATGCATATTTTGTTTCACCCTCATAGCTTTACGAATTGCTCTTCTGGGGGCACACTGGCTAGCTTCTCAGGCCTAAAATATGGGTAGAAGTCTTCATAACATATAACATTTTATTCTCATGCCTGAAGACCATAATGACATTGATAGAACCATGATCTACCACCACCTTAAGAAGCATCATGTTTCTGTTCAGATCATAGCTGCTGAAGCCTCTGAATACCTGTATGGTTGAACTAGAGGTAACATGTTCTGTTTCTTTCTGTGTTCCTAAATTTGCAGTGTTCTATAAAATTTCTTTTCAGATGAATGGTTACATATTTTAGCCTGAAATAGATGGGGTTTGACTAATTCCTTCAAAAAATCTTTCTTATCTGCCTTATACAAATAGTTGGCTTACTTTTAGTGATAACCTATACAACAATTTCACAGTTCCTTACTCCAACTTTTCAAGTGATTTCTTTCTTCCTCACAATCACATCATTAAGCTTTGTCTTGCCTCCTGATTCTCACCATAAATGTGGCTGCTAAAAATATAATCAGTTAACAATATCCTGCTATAATCTGAATAGTGGACTGCCCTGAAAACGGAGTAACTAGTTCAGTGATCTTAAACTCAGTCTCTCATAATCTTAAGACATGTGCAAAAGAAGACAAATTTTCTGGCAAAATGTAACAAACATGAGCTAGAGCTCAACAGCTGATGGAATCTTTGCTCCCAAAGGAATCCTCCTGAGCTTTGCCTTTACTATTTACATTCTATCAGCATCCTGGTCTTCTGAGTTCCAGAAGCATCTGCCATCAAGTTAGTCTTAAAAAGTGTAGGGCTTTCCTTGCTGGCATCTATAAACCTTTCCAATCTCCCTCTACGAATCCAAACCATATGCTCAGGTATAATCATAGCAAAAACCCCCTTCCAGTACCAAAGTCTGTGTTATTCTTGCAGACACATTAATATGCTGAGCTATTTGGCTGGCCCTCCTGTTACTGACATGCAATCTAAATAGCCACAACTTAATGGAGGAGCAATTTACTTTGGCCTACTCTTTTAGTCTGTCGTTACCTGCCTCCAAGGTGAAAACAGAATAGTAGAGGATTATACTAGAGAAAATGGTACCCATGGCAGCTAGGAAGCAGGCAGAGAAGGAAAGAACTGAGGACAAGAATACATTCTGCTAGGCCAAGTCCTTATTGACCTCTTTCCAACTAGGCCCAGTCTTCTCATAGTACATGCAGTTACCAAGCTCATCAGTGGATGAGTCCAGTGGTAAATATTCCCCTGCTCCAATATAAGGGTTAAACCACATCACTGAATAAGTCAGCTTTAGAGATATCTGCAGAGTGCATCATTCAACAATAGAGGAATATATATTTTCCTCAGCACTACATGGCACTTTGTGTAAGACAGACCACATTTTAGCTAATAAATCATGCTCAAATAAATGCAAAAAGAATTGAAGCAATCTCTTACTTTCATGGTTAAAAAAAGAGATCAAATACTATGTAAACTTGTGAGATTACAATACATTATTTCCTTTTTTTATTTTTTATTTTTAGGGAAGTGTCTATAGGGTATTCAGGGACTCACTACTAATTTGAACTTGTAGTGATCCGTCTATTTACAGCCTCCCAAGAGCTGGGATTATAGGCATGAGCCACCACACCCAGTCTCAATTAACTTCTCAGCATGCCACAGGGGCGGGTCTGGCACAGCAGGCCCAGGGAGAGAACCCCAAACCCCTGTACCTGCTTGCAGACACTTTAATCTGCTGAGCTATTTGGCTGGCCCTTATTGTACACTCTTGAAAAATCAATGGGTCACAAAAGAAATCAGGGTAGAAAAATTTTAAATGCCAAGAATCAAATAAAAATCTTGGTACAAACATATAAAAATCTATGGACATAATAAAGGCAATTATTGAGAAATATCTGCCTGAAATTGCCTATATTAGAAAAATAGAGCAATACTTAATGAATAACAATAATGTATTCAAGCTTCTAGGAAGTTAACATCCATCCAAATTCAAAAATTGTACAGATAAGAAATTTAAAGATCAGCCTAAAAATTAATAAAGTTAAAAAAAGATAAATGGTCAGTGAATCAAATAATTGGTTATTTGAAAAGATAAATAAAATTAATAAACCCTGAAGCCAAACTTGCCATAAAAAGGAAGTCCATTCCTAATGCAAGTAGAAATGAAAAGGCAAAA
The DNA here is from genome assembly GCF_000260255.1 of Octodon degus. Lineage (NCBI taxonomy): Eukaryota > Metazoa > Chordata > Mammalia > Rodentia > Octodontidae > Octodon > Octodon degus. The sequence continues at coordinate 513,371 of NW_004524939.1, read as the reverse complement.
TTATATCAGATATCACTAAAATTCACAGGATTATAAGAAATTATTTTGAAAATGTGTTCAACAAATTTGAGAACCCAAAAGAGATATATAATTTTCCCAGACATGTATAATTGTCAAAATTGATAGAAGAATATATTGAAAATCTTGAATAAAAAATAATTGACAATTATATTGAGGCAAAAACAAAACCCTAACAAAGAAAGTCCTGGATTTAGCAAATTCATTGCTGAATTTAACTGGATTTTCACAGAACTAATGTTCTCAAGTTCTTTCATGAAATCAAAATAAGGGAAAGTTGTTAAACTAATTCTGTGAAGAATAAATATCCTGATATTAAAACAGTATCCTTATATTAAAACCAGAAATACATATGTTTATACTGATAATAACAGTATCCTGATATTAAAACCAGAAAATAATTTAACAGAAGAGAAAGAAAGGGGTCAGGGAAATAGTTCAGTAGAATAAGCACTTCCCTGGAAAGCACAAGGGCCTGATTTCAATCCCAGGTTCTAAAAAAAACAAAAAACAAAAAACAAAAAACAAAACAAAAAAAAAAAAAAAAACAAGAGAGAGGGAAAGAAAGAAAAAAAGAGAGACAGGGACAGAGAAAATTACAGACCAATTTCATTAATGAACATATAAAAAAACTTTCAAGAAAATTATTGCAAGTAGAATGAAATAAATCATTAAAAGGATCATGTACCATGATCAAGTTGGCTGATAGTTTGCCATACATAAACCAATAAATGTAATACAATGCATAACTGAACTAAGAAAGTTCCAGTGATAAAAATAAAATGGTACTGGAATAAATCAGAAATGTTACCCAATGGAATGGAATAAAAGACACAAGTTCTTAGTTATCTTTGCAAATGGGCTAAAAACCTTCATGTTGAGGTAAAGGTGGCCTCTTTAGTAAAAGTGCTGTGTAAACTGATTATTCATGTGAAGAACAATGAAACTAGAGCCATTTAACTTATCCTGTTAATATCAAATCAGAATGACTCAAAGACCTAGATATAAAAACATAAACAATGAATCTACTGGAAGATAAAATAAGTAAAAGTCAAAGACACAAGCATAGGCAAGGACTTTCTGAGGAGAACAAAAATTATACAGCCAATCATAACAAGAATCAACAAAGGTATTATGTATTATATCTAATAAAAAGGCTCCTACAAAGCAAGTGAAACAATGTAATAAAGAGGTAACCAGCATAATGAAAATATGAGTGCCACCAACTTCTTGGACAAAAGACTAATTTCTAGAACATAAAAAAACTCAAAAATATGATGTCCCACAAACAAAAAGCCCAAATGTAGTATAAGTAATTGACATAAGTGCACATTTCTCAAGAAAAAATTATAAATTGCCAATAACTACACAAAAAGTGTTCCACATCTTTGGCCATTAAATAAAAGCAGATTAAAATAACACTGTGATTATACCTTACTCTAGTAAGAATTGCTATGATCAAGGACTCAAAAGACAACAAGTAGAAACAAATGCTGAAGAGATTATGGAAAAAATGGACCCTTTCTACAATGTTGGCGGGAATATATACTAGCACAACCTCTGTGGAAGTAAATATTAAGATTCCTTAAAAATTAAAAATAGAAATTTCCTTTGAACCACCTACACTTCTCCCGGGTAGCTTTTGAAAGGGTTATTTCTGATCACTATATTAAAATGATGCATACGTACACAACTTTGTAGCAGCCTAATTCATAATTCCTGAATTATTGAAACTGCCTATATGTCCAGATGAATGCCTAAAGTAAACTTGGTATATAAGATTCTAAAGTACTTCTCAGTGATAAGGAAAGACAAATTGGAGTAACTTAGGAAAATGAATGTAACTTAAGAGAATAATGCACAGTGATATAAATCAAATAGAGGAGGTAAAATAGCACAGGATTTCTCTTCTGTGAAAAACCAAAACTATACATAATTTCAAAAGCAAAAATAAAAGAAAGAAAGTAGCAAAGGAGAAGATGTTTGGGAGATGGGAAGAGGACCCGAGGAAGAGTGAGGGAGAGCGGCCAATGAGACTGGAGTAAAAACAATCAGAATATGAAATGTTTGTGTACACATTTGTCAAAGTGAATGTAATTATCATGTATTCCTAACATATGCTAAGAAAAATTAATTTAAAGGGTAAATAAATTACATTTACTTATTTTATCTGCATTTGCTATACACTTTATGCAAAGCATCAAAACAAGTGTTTAATTGCAACACACTCACAAATTGCTATAAATGCAACCTTAAATCTCTCATTAACACAAGCTAACTAAGTAATTAAAGCTTTATTTTATCCTGCAAGCTATATTTATCTTTATTTTTAATAAAGCATTCATTTCTTTCTAGGATGGTATTTATGAACTAAATAACAGCTAAAAGAATTTTGGAATATCAAATGTGGTCTACCTCTATTTCTCTGATTTATCAAGAAAAGATTTGGTCCAATTATCTAAGCTTTTTACCAAATTATCATTTTAAAGACAAATATTTGTTGTACATTTATTATGTCTGGCACTGGCTTGGGGGTCTGTCATACTAAGATGATATCCTGGAACAATCTACCACAAGGAAGTTCTTGATATAGTAAAGACATTTTTATTTGTCCCTTCCTCATTGCATCCTTACTATTCATCTTGGAGCTGGCCAGCTTCAAGTTTGGGGTTCTGTGAGGTACCATTAATCCATCCTGCTCCAGCTGTCTGCCACATTACCATGACTTGGTCTCAAATACTTGCTGAGCAACTTCCTTGGTCAACAAGGTCTCAGAATTAATACACTGTGCCAAGTAATCCAAGAGTGAAGAGGGTGCCCTTTGCTCAAGGAACATCTCACCACTGGCAGAACACTGACCTAAGAGCTCTTGATATCCACTCTGTCCTTAACCTGCCTCTGGTACCAGCCACTTGGGTTTCAAGATAACAAACTGGTAGCTACAGCAGGATCCATTTTCCCTGATTAAGTCATCATTTTGTTTGTAACATTCTTTATCAGTAAGTTATTTCCTGTCAGCTTGGGTGAGGGAAAGATTTCTCGACAAGTGATTTTTCTTTATAGAAGGAAACTTTAATTCGTATAAAAAGTTGTATTCTTGATCTTTATTAAAGGTTCAAAAATTCATTTTAGTTCTTTCTCTGGATGTCTTTAATAATTAGTCTCACTAATAGTTAATGTTTATTTTTCAAGACATCACTATGACTTATACAAACTTTTGAATTTCCAAATTCAACAGTTTGTATAAGTCATAAGTAAATCTCAAGAACTCAAAATTCTTTTTCCAAGGTTATATAATGCTTAAGGTAAGATTTTTCTGTTAATTCTAAGGTTGAGATTATATAAGATATCTGTCCTGCCTATCCCCAGTTTACTCAATTTTTTTACAAAAGTTTCCTAGTTCTATTGCTTGTTCAATACAACTTTAACCTTTAACACATGTAAATTAGAAAAATTCATCCTTGGTGTATCTGATTACTTACATCATAGGTATCTTATTTTTATTGAGTTATACATAATCAGATAGCATAGATTGCCTTTTTTGCTATGTAAGAAAGAATAAAACATATTACACAAAGGTATTGTTCCTAGACTCTCTCTCTCTCTCTCTCTCTCTCTCTCTCTCTCTCTCTCTCTCTCTCACACACACACACACACACACACATAAGCACACACATCAGAGAATGTAGATGAGTGATAAGAAGTCATACATCCTAAAATGATAAAACAATGAACATCCAGATGAAACTACCATTAATTCAATTACTAAAAAATACAATCATTTATAGTTTTTTCTCCAAAGATCACTAAACATAGGGCCCACTGAAAATGGTTTAATAGCAAATCTTGAAGAATATGCACAATTAAAGTGCAAAATATTCTTTCTAAAATACAATATTTGAATTCTGCACATATAGCACTGATGGAAGTGTTTGACATACTCATGGAAGAGGCTTTGTCCAAAACCTAAAGCTCATGCTGTTACAGCGATAGGGATGTTCTTGTGGAATGTCAACTCAAGAGAAGAGACGATGGCAGAATGAGAAGAACCCCTCTTAACATGCATACCGTGACTCTATACAATCACATAAGAACTTTCCCTGGACAGTGACTAAAAATAAATTAGATGTAACCCTTTATTTTAGATCATTTAATGAAAAGATAATAAGGTCTTTTCTTCTTGGGTAAAAGGGCATTTCCACTCACATTACCGTTCTTCACATCCCTAAATGCTGCTCATTCATTCTATAAGATTGAGTTCACAATGATATATTGATTGGAAATATATTCAAAAACATCACTTTAGTGATCTCTGCTCCTCTCTAAGGGGGTATCATTAATGACAACAAACTAGTCAGACCCTGAACCAAAAAAATATCAAATGACATGGTGTAGTCATCTTGGTCAATGGCATGAAGTAAGTCACTTGATGTGTTTTTGTCCTACTGCTGACATCTGTTTGCACTACTGCTGACTGGTGGTTATCTATTAGTCTATTTTTATTGTAATATTATAAACTAATGTGTTTCACCACTAGTAAAACATCTTTACTTTTAACTTCAAGCTGTCTTATGGTAATCACCTGCTACTATTCTTTTAAAATTTCTCAAATTTCTTACTCCTAGTTTGCATAGCAAGATTTATGCTTTCTGTATAAGACTATATAGCCATCACTGCTGTAGTAAGGCCTTATTAACTAAGTACCTCAGGAAAGTCACTCCCATTATCAGGTTCCTTTCAATTCTGTGAAGTGAACCAGAAGGGTAAAGGATCCTTAATTATTTCTTTATAAGTTGTCTATTTTATGTAATGTTTATTGTCTGACTAAAACACAATCACAGGTACAGCCATGTTCTTATACTTTGGAGTCATGAAGATAGTTTATGCAAATGAATTGAAATGATAAATAGGTTTTCCATTATTAATTATAAAAATGCTTTTGTGTGTTTATACATGCATACATGTCTTTTGTGATATCAATATATTTGAGGCTACAATGTTACAGAAAGCCTAGATTAAGAAAAGTTAGTGATCTATGTCTGATGGCACTTACTTCTTATTTTCATATGTATTTGCACAGATTTTTTTTATAAATAAATAAAATTGAGGATGATTATTTTGATTAAATTTGCTATTTTTTATTTTTAGGGAAGGGTCTGCAGGGTATTCAGGATCTCACTACTAAATCAGACTCATAGTGATCCGCCTGTTTACAGCCTCCCAAGAGCTGGGATTACAGGTATGCACCACTAAGCCCAGTCTTAATTGCTGTCTCATCAAGTCCTGGGAGTGGAGTTTTAATTTACAATTGATCAATGTGTTATAGAGACAATAATCCCACAGCTTTTCTGGTTTATATTCTATACAGATAGTGCAATATGAAGTTGCTGTATACTTGTTCTGGTGTTTTATAAATTGCACCTTATATTTTGGATGGTCTCTCCCTAATGTGGTTTCCCCTTCTGCTTCTACTCCTCCAACTCATGCAGTAATGACTGTATCCTCTGCAGTTGTCATTACGTAGAACTGCATCTCAATTTACATTTACAATCTTTCCCTTGTATTGAAACAAGATAAATATAAGCATCAAAACCAAGAGGATCTCTGTCTTTTTGTAATAAAAGAAATAATTTGAAAGATAGCTTTTTGAAAAGTTTTTAATAACCCATGTAATCCTGACAAATAATACTTTCCAAATTTAGAAGTATTAAGGATGCCTTACTTCTTTGACAGGATTTTACTGTTTAGTTTTTATCACAAATACATAGAAATTATAAAATTCCAAAAGCCAAAACAGTCAAATAATGTCATATTCTGTTATGCTCAATCCAATTCTATGACAAACTGAATATAAACATATCTATACCACTCTTGCCCATACTCCGCCCAAACTTGGGATTCTCCAGTCTGTCAAAAGGACCTGATTTTATGAAAGTTCCTCAGAAAATTACTACTAGATCTGCAATACAA
>NW_004524939.1:504643-506478 GCF_000260255.1 Octodon degus | reverse complement strand
CTGAAGAAAGTGAAGTAACAGGTTGAAAAGTTCAGTCACATGTTTGGGTTGAGCCACAGAGAACTTGGCTAAGTCTATGTGGGCTAAAGACCAACCAAGAGCACCACACTGAAGCTTGTCAGACATACAGAATTTCAAGATCCACTGAACATCCTGAGTCCGAATCTGCATTTTGACATTATTTCCAGGTAACCCACATGTGCAGTAGTGTTTGAAAAGGTTTAGAAGAGTAGTAAACTGACAGTCAAGTAGAACTGATTCCAAATCTTCCCATTTTTAGTTTCTTTCTATGTCCCACTTTTTTATCCTTTATTTTATATGCCCAAATTTTCATATTGCTTGTTATTTAAAAAGGCTAACAGAAAATGACTTTAAGGATCTTTTAAAGTTTTATGAATAAGTCATATTCATATTTCATAAGTCACATTCATACCATATTTCATATGGTATGAAAAAGTTTATGTTTCCTTAAATGTCAGAGCTCTGCTAGTAATATTGGGCCTAGTAAATACATTGCATTATATTCTAGAAGTAAGGCAGCAGCTGATGACAATATTGAGCTACTCTGTCAGAGGAGTGACTGCTCTTTACCTTCTGCCCCTCGGTGTCAGGCACAGGGCCAGGCAAGGAGCAGTAGTGACAAAGAAGAGGTCAGAAATGAATCTGTTCTCTCTGTTGAGCCAGAACCTAAATCAGGCAGCCTGCCAGCCCCATACCCCAGCTGGGAGCCCCACATGGTCCCTGCCTAAACCTGGCTGAGCCCTCTGCAAGCCCAGGATGCACGTTCTGTTACTCTGTCCAACTGCCCTTCATCCATGCTGAGGATCAAAGCCCCAGGCTAGCGGCACACTTACACAGCCATCTCCTGGCCTCAAGAGCTGGATCTGTCCACAAGGCACTAAGAACTTGAAATAACTTGACTGACCTTCTGGTGAAAACTATCACTGAAAATATCCTGTTTCTGGCATGTATTGCTATTCCTGTAATTACTAGAGTTATAAAATTGCCTAAAACTTCCCATCAAAAAATAAAACAGCACTTAACAGAGCTAAAAAAGAAAAGTAAAAAGTATCAAATCTGTGTGTTAGGTCATCAGTGTCAATATGTCATCCTTCTTCCTTTTTTCATTTTGTTCTTTTGAAGTAATTTCTTAGAATGCTTTTCTCTAATCTTTGGGGTTTTCTTCCAAAAAACACCAATGGCATCTTACTAGCTCTTTCTTTTTAGTACAGTGTGGTCCATTTTCAACCCACAAATACTCAGCTAAAAGCTGACATAGTGGCAGGCTCAGCCTCCATTCAGATGAGGAGTCTGACAAAATCTAGGTCTCTAAGTGTTTGCTCATATGGAAAACTGATGCATACAAGCCCTGCTAATATGTATAACAGGGTGGAGATTGAATTAGTTTATAAGTTTATTTGTTTCCTAGAGATATGTAGGTATGTGATCAAAAACTGTCATGAATGTTTAAATAAAAATATTTCTAAAAATTATTATATTGAGAAACACATTGGTATTAATTCCTCTCAAAATATAACCATTCTCAGTTGTTGATTTGAGCCTTTTACAGCTCAGCATATTAATATGGTATTACTTTTTATACCTCATGGTATATAACTTTTCTGTTGGATGGTTAAGAACAAATTAAAGCAAGACCTGTATAACTAAAAATGTAACTTTTGCTATCTGATAGGGTCAGTCACATCCTCTCAGGATTCACCCTGAAACCATTTAGAGCAACTTGTAGATCTTTTGTGTCAGCCATCTGGATGAGTCATGGCCATTGCTTAACCAGTGTGCTTTCTGTGAAAGCCAACAACTTCTGACATTTACCA
>NW_004524939.1:502533-503848 GCF_000260255.1 Octodon degus | reverse complement strand
TGGCACCAGGCAACTTCTGGTTCTTCCACAAAGTCAGAATGACCAGGGAAAATAAACATTTTGAATTTGCTCATGACATCAAGCAGTCACAACACTTCAACTAAATTCACTCAAGAAAGGAGATTTTCAGAACTGTTTCCAAAAGTGGCTAGAATGATGACATAAGTGTGCTCAGAACAGAAGTGCATACTTGAGAAGGATTAAATGTAACTGTCACTGTAATTTTTAAAAATGTAAACATTAATTAAATTTTCAGTCATACCCTGAATTCACTGATTCACTGATGCACTGTGCCTTTCTTCCCTACCCTTAAACTCTACTTTAAGACTACATAGGTAAGCTCCAAGAGATTGCTTGTTCTTCTCTTAGCTGTCAGGCTTTGAACAGTTTGTTATGATGACATTTCCTTAGTGAAGGTATGAGACTATTAGGAATCCCACACCTAAGTCCATATAAGCAAAAACAGGAATTTCTGAGTGTTAGGGTCTACAATTCTTTACTACTGTTCTTTGCTAAATCTAAGGCCTCTATCACTTACCAAACTGGAGCAAGACTGAGACATGCTTTAAGATCTATCTAGCTTTCTAGTCCAGCATGGTGGTGCATGCCTGTAATCCCAACTATTAGGGAGGTTCACTATGAGTCCAAACTCTGTAGTGAGACCCTGCACGTGCACACACACAAACACACATTCTTAAAAAAAAGATCTATCTAGCTTTCTGACAATATTCTTTTTTGTTAATTATTAATATTGTTTCTGTTACATTGATAATATATTTAAGTTCAAAACAAAATTTAGAAACTTTACATTGAAACATATATAATTAGATAATTCACATTTGGAGGCAATGCAACCTGACAATATCCATAGTGATAATTCTTCAGTTTTTAAGGAAAGCTCAATGAAAGCTATGAATCTCCTCTCTAGAAAAGTATAGATGCACATGGTTTTATATTTCTGGTTTTAAAGAAAGAGCATGACAAATTCACATGAAGAATTCTCAAAATTCTTGCTGGGAGAGAATGTATAATTTTACACCAGTACAAGAGGCTGTAACTTAACTGTGCAGAAGACTGCATAGATCATGGAGCATAGCGGGCTGCAGGGAAGGCAGAGAGGTGGTTTGAGGCCACACAAGGACCAGACAAGAACCTGATCCATGTAGAGCAGCTGTTTAGGTGCTTCTCAATTCTTGATCTTGTCTGCTAGAGAAATCAGGTTTTCAAGAGAAAGCCTAAGTCTAGACATTTTTGTGTAATATATTTCAATGTTCAAGTTTCTGCAGCTAATTTGTTTGTCTGAGATACTGTGAAG
>NW_004524939.1:499697-500878 GCF_000260255.1 Octodon degus | reverse complement strand
CAGGCAGATCACTGAGTGTGATCTAGTAGTGAGACACTGAAAACTCTGTAGACCCTTCCCTAAAATACACAAAAAGAAAAAAAAAAAAGAAAAAGAAAAACAGTGTGAAGCTTTCTCAAAAAATAATTAAAATAGAATTGCCACACCATACAACAATTCACTTTCTAGGTATATATCCAAAGAAAATTAGATAACCATGCCAAATATACATCTGCATGCCATCCAGTTTGCAGCATGATTCATAATAGCCAAGAAATGGAAACACCACGAGTGTCCACTGACTGATCAACATATAAATAAGATGTGCTACATTCAGCAAATAAGCTGCTGTCCAAAACAAATTAAATCTTGCATTGGTGATACCATGGATGAAATTGAAGATGGTCATGTGAAGTGACAAAGCCAGGTACAGACAGCGCAGTCACATGCACTGAAGAGTCTAAGGAAGTGGATCCCAGGAAAGCTGAAAATGGAGTGGAAAGCCAAAAAACAAGAGGGGAAGAATGTGAAAGGTTGATCAATGGATGTTAAATTCCAGTGAGACAGTAAAAGTTCTAGTGAACTTTTGCATAGGAAGATGACTGCAGGTAACTGTACCATACTACACATTTCAAAGAACAAGGAGAAAGGATTTGGAAAGCTCTTAGCATAAAGAAATTAGAAAAATTTTTGAGGAAATAAATGTTAAATCTGACTTAAGCTTGCAATCTACACATATATGAAACATTACAACGTACAATATTAATATACATTTTCATTTTTCCATGTACTACTTAAAATATATTTAATAAAAAGAAACAAAACAAATGGAATCATTAAATAAGTAAAGCTAGTTATTAATGTAAGAGGAATCTGTGGACTGAAACAAGCACTCATTGTAACACTGACTAATTGTCACTGACTCGCACTCAACTCAGTTTTGTAATTCTATAGATTCATGAATGTTTATACAATTGTGAGTTAAGGAAGAAGATAAATAATAATGACAAGATTGAATTTCCTAGTGGCTAAGCAAGATAGACCTCTAAACTAAGTTTAAAGTATTATTTTAAAAATACTAAGAAATATAGCTGGGTGTAGTGGCACATGCCTGTGGAGACTCGAGGGCAGAGAATGCCATGAGCTGAAGGTCAGCAAACCTGGGCTATGTATTGAGTTCAAATCCAGCTTGAAATATATGT
>NW_004524939.1:497128-499299 GCF_000260255.1 Octodon degus | reverse complement strand
TGCAATATAGTAGGGTAATTGAAGAGAAATTCAAAGTAGAAAATGCATGAAACAAGTATTGAGTATGAATTTGAGGCAATAACAATAAGCTACAAGATTTTATTGAAGAGAGATACAAAAGTAGTTTAGTACCAAATATAGTTTCAAAGCATAAGGTTTTGCAATATTCAAAACTGAAAAACAATTATTAGGAAGAATCTTGCTATCCTAGATATAAAATTAGCAGTCTCCTTATATGAATACTATTCTCTCTGAAGAATCAGTTGTTTTAAAAATCTTTTCAGTAGCAACGGGGTGTTTTGTGTGCTCTGAACATTCTCAGTTAAGTTGTATGATCAGCTCCTTCACAAGCAGACACAGATTTTACATTAACCTAAAGAAGCAACTGAATAAGCAATTGAGACTGGTTTAAGGAAGCAAATGTAGTTTTCTATTAGAGCTCAGTGATTTTGGTCAGTCCAGTCCTAACAAAGAAAAGCTATTTTATACACCATCATGCCAAGACCGGAGACAAACATGCCTTTCCAAGTGAAATTTTAATTTAAATATATCCACTTTCATGAAGCAATTTTTATTCATTTAATACTTAACAAGGTCTTAACTATTTGCAGCATGTTCTTGGTTACATATATACACATGTTCATAGACACATGCACATACACACGTACACACGTGCACATAAACACAGACACACTAGCTTGTGAAAGTAAATTCTGTGAAAAAAGGAAAACAAAGGTGATAGGAGCAATTGTGTGTGGAAGGCTGTGTTAGGTATGGAAGAAATGGTACCTTAATGAGACATTTTAAGGACAAGAAGGAAACGGAGGCAGGGATGATGGTGTTCCCAGGTTAGTAAGCCAAAGAAGATCAAAGGAAAACATCCTGACACCAGTGATGTCTGCTGCTACTGAAGGACAGCAGGACCTCAGCACAAAGATCAGGGAGGAGTGAGGCGGAAGTAGACAGACAGCGGGAGCCACGTTCCATGGGATGTGAGTGGTCTTGAAGTCTAAAATAAATGGGTTTTAAAGCCTTTAGAGAATTTTCAACTTTTACACTAAAGCCTCAGTCAGACTGTCACGTGGCAGTAGATTGTAGAGGGCAAAATGAAGCCGGCAGATCAGTTAGAACCTACTACAATAATCAAAGTAAGGGGAGACAGTTACTTGATATAGCATGGTTGGTGATTTATTGGATGTGAATGAAAAAGAGGAATGAAACTGCAAAGTTTAGACCTGAGCTCGACCAACCAGACTGGCGTGACAGTTTCTGAATAAGGAAAAGGTATAGTAAGATTTGTCATGGATTTTTTTCTGTTATTGTAGGCTTCTTACATTTAAAATATTCATTAAACTTCTTTCTTTCTGTCTGTCTTTCTGTCTTTCTTACAAGGTCTTACTATGCAGCTCAGACTCCTAGTGATCCTCCTGTTTCAGCCTCCCCAGTGCTGGGATTACAGGTATACACCACCAGCAGGGCTGGTGCAGAATGTGGTACTGGGGATTGAACCTCAGTCCCTATGCTTGCCTAAAAGCAGTTCAGTTCTTAACTTTCTTTTCTTTGTTTCTTTTCTTCCCCCCCCCCAATGAATCTGCCTCTGGGGCAGTCCTTTTATATTTTTTTCTTTTCTTTGATTTTTTTTTTTGCACCTCAAAGAAGAAATGTCAAAAAGTATGGATGAGAGGCATTCATGACTCTATAGCTCCAATAGTTATAGCATTTATGAGCTACACTTGCAACTGTGATGAGAACCCCTCCGTAATAAATGTTGGTGATAGGGGAAAACAGAGGACTCAAAGCACTGAGCACACTGCCATTTCAGCATCTAGAATTGGTAGATATAAGGAAAACCTCAGAGAAGAACTCTAGTATTCCCTGAGGCAGGAAGAAATGCAAATGAAAGTAATACAAAAGCTGAAGGGTGAATAATATGACAACTTCCCCGAAGGTATCAATCACAAAGCAGTGTCCACTCTGCTGATGGATCCTACAAGTAAGTACTGAGATAAAGGTCTTGTTTTTAGCAATGGGGTAGAATAGGAGACTATGGAGAAAATAATTGAACACTGAGGAGAATAAAACCTATATGGAGCACATTCAAGATAGAATGAGAGAAGAAATTTTTTAAAAAGGATAATAAATAAAAAAGAGAAAAGAGGAAAAAGTGTCAC
>NW_004524939.1:494816-495763 GCF_000260255.1 Octodon degus | reverse complement strand
TCTGAAATTTCAGTTCATGGTTGGCCCTGTCTCTATGGGGCATGTGTAAAACCATACTGCATGTTGGAAGTGTGGGGCAGATAGACCGCACACCTCATGCTGGCCCAGAAAGAACAGGACACAGAAAGAGTGAAACAACGTCCCTGGCATGTTTTTCAAGGGTACTGCCTCCAGTGATACCACTTCTAATAGGTCTTTCTTGCTAAAGGTGCTATCATCTTCCAGGTAGTGCCACGAACTTGCAACCAGCCTTTCATAGCTGGAGTTTGGCGGACTTTTAAGGTCTAAGCCACAACAGTAAAGCAGTATGATAACATAAAAAGGAAAAAGAGAAAGTAGCTGAGGGATGTTGTAAAGTGACTTATAGGAAAGTAGATCCAGCACCTGATTCTATCACTAAATCTTAGTACAACAAACTGTTTATCCTGTATTACAAGGAGGAAATAAGAATATTTTAGTACCAATGTGAAAATGTGGTGAAGTTCTGTTCTTTTGGATTTTATTCTGCAAATGACACAAAAGTGAAGGATAACTAAGTGAGAAAATAAGGGATGGAATAGTTTGGGTAGTTTACAAAGAGAGAAGAGGCTGAATTAAAATATTGACACTCTATAGGAAAGAGAGTGAATGCAAAAGTCAGTCTTCTTATATACCCCTCAAGCACTGTACAAATCCAAAAAGAAGGCAATAAAACTGCTCACAGTGTATAATCACATGTCTTAATTACTTTTTCAATTGCTAAGACAAAAATACCCAATGCCCAAAGTCAAGAGAGGAAGAGTTTACTTATATCACAGTTTGAGGTGATATGCTTATCTTGGATATGGTGTGATGTTATTATTTGTGTCTTAACGTTCACCAAAGCCTCAAGCAGTCTTATGGTATTTTAGAGGTAGATGAATATAGAGTTTGTGATTGATTTGACATCTAATGGTGGGATTAACCAT
>NW_004524939.1:493127-494176 GCF_000260255.1 Octodon degus | reverse complement strand
CCTGAGTTCAATTCTAAGTACCAAAAAGAGAGAAATATTCTAAGTATTAAGAAATATAAAAGTGAAAGAATATACTGTGATGCGTATGTCATGTTTACTATGAATATGACATTAATTTCACCAAAAGTAAAGATTTAAATTATACCCAGAAAAACTCAATTATGTGAAAAATGACAGCAATTCTGCATATTTGAACATATAAATATTTATATGTAATATTCATATGTGTATGTAGTTAAAATGTTATAAGAACCTATGAAAATCTAATCATTTATGAGCTCAAAACAAAAGGACAAAACTACATGTTAATATACACATATATACATATGTACATATGAAGAATTATACAATATGTGGTCTGACACACAAATAAGCAAGCTGACCCATGAGAGAGACTGGAGAATTCAATAACATAACTACACAGATATAGTTGTACTTTTTATTTAAAAGCCAACAACAGTGCAATGAAATGGAGAAAGGATACCTGACAATGAATCTAAGTGCATATCCGTGCACCGAACATATAGCCACCAAATGCGTCTCTGCTGTGACTTTCTATCTATCACCACACTCAAAGTTATTACCAGGTGAATCACACATATAATTATGCATCTTAAAACAATATAATTTTCAAAGGAGCAGAGCAGTATGGCCTTAACATAGATAAGATTTTCCTAAGTAAAACACAAAAAATACTGCTATAAAAGAAAGAAAATGATTAAATAGTTTGCATTAAAATGAAGAATTATTCATCAAAAGATATTAAGAGAGTAAAAGTAGGAGAAACATTTGAGATATGTAAATATATTGAACACATATGTATGTTCAATAAAGAGTTTGTGTGCAAAGTATAAGAAAATAGCTGAAAATCAAAAGAAGACAAATAATACAGTTGAAAAATGGGAAAAATGCATCAAGCTTTCAGAAAAGAGGAAAATAAGCATTTCACTTGAAGGTAAATAAATCTATGAAATTACATTCAATAATTTTCTCCTCAAAAGCATAAATTAAAACAACATGATATTGTTGCATAGAAACTCAAAAACCCA
>NW_004524939.1:485284-492117 GCF_000260255.1 Octodon degus | reverse complement strand
TAAGAGAACAGGAGAGAAAATATAGTTTCATTTAGTAGGTTTTTACCATATAGAGTCAGAGATGTGTTAGGAATATATAGAAAGAAAGAATAAGGAAAGGGAGTTAGACTGAAACATAGAGGGTCAATGACCCTGCGACCTATTCCTCAGTATAAGTTTTAGACCAAGGAGCTGCTTCTGACAGTGCCTGAGCCACAGTGGTCTACCTTATAAATATCTCTTCCACCTGAAAGCCTCTGCCATGTATGTTGCCTCCTGCTTTCCTATCATTCATTCGATCTTTAATTTTACCCATGCAATGACTCTGAGATCACGGGTGCCATCACATCGCCTTCAGTGATTTCGCACAGCCAGCAGTTATGCTCCTCTGCATGGGCAGTAGGGGCTTGCGCTGCTCCTAGAACCCCACAGGCCCTGCCCTTTAATCAAAGCAAGCTGTGTGCATTGCTACAGCCATCCCTCCGCGTCTTTGCCCATGCTGTTCTCACCCCTCTTTTCCACAGTGTTTTCCCTGGTCATGGCGCGCATGAGCCTCCTCGTCCTTCTGGATGCAGCTGTAATGCACAAAGCCATGAGGTTCATGTAGGACGTGCGACCCTCGGCAGTCCACACAGTCACAGCAGCTTCTGCTGTGACTGCCCAAAGACTGGGGAGTACTTACACATTTTCTTTTGTTTCGCTCTTATTTTGTTTGATCTTCCTAAAAATTCAACAGATCTCTCTGAAATCAGAAAAAAACTGCATTTAAATTCGAACGCATTTATTATCGCTATACCTTAACCTCATAATTCCTTGGTCCTATCAGTCAAAACCAAGACAGCTACACACACTGCTTCACTCCCCCTCCTCATCACCAACATGTTTTGGAATTTCCTTTCTTCCAAAACCAAACTAAGCAGTGAAAAGATATTGCCGAACTATTTCCACAAGGGACAAACTTACCTGCAGAGACGTCATGGATGAAAGTATTTGAATAATAATGACTAATCTTACCAAAACCACCACTATAAAGCCATTAAATGACTGCCAAAAATAGGAGAAATAAGAATTAGTAACAATAGCAAAAATTTTGCCTCTGTTGTTCTGCAGGGACTGACATTTTTTCAAAAATGTATATACTACCTGTATCGATTCCACCAAGGAATATAAACATTATGTACTAAGCACAAGGACTATTAAATTGAAATTTAAAAAATTACCAGTATGTAGATGAGTTAGATGATGGGATGGGCACAAAGGAAAATCTCATGTTTGTTTATAGAGTGTCTTTATATATTGTGCATTGGGAATGTTGGCAATGAACACCATGGAAAACAGCCCCAAGTCTATGTTATCACTGTCATCATGGGTAGCAGATTTGCAGCTGTGGGCTCAGACTCAAATATCCCTCAGTGATTATTTAGGGTAATAGTGCGTGGTGCTTTTAGTGGAAAAGCCTTTGATTTCAGTCTACTAGCACTAATTAATTATGCATTACAATTTCCAAGTAAAAAAAGGATTTTACCCTAAATTTGCAGAGACATAAAAAAGGTTAAATAACCTTATCAAGATTACACAGCAGGCCTTCAACAGAGCCAGGCACAAATCTTTTGAATATTTATCAGTGAAATATTTAATATTAAAAACAAGTTTTCCTCAAGTACTGTCAAGTGTAATGAACACTGTATATTGTGTGTAGAATGAAAAATGATAATTCTCTGAGGGAAAACAGCAAAATAACTGATTGTTAGCTCTAGTTGAAAGCAAAACACTTGTTATAAATGTTCCTGTGCTTCAATCTGCTTCCTGCAGAAATCCTGAAAACGTTTTACGCTTTGTAAGGTTATGACATCCACACTATGGTAAAATGCTCTGAAATAACCAAAAGATCCCTTAGCTGTCTGTGGAGTCCAGAAGCCTGAGTCAAGCTCTGACTTCAGCGACCACCTGTGCGACCTTGAAAAACCACTTATACTTCCAGAGGCTTTACTTCTTCCTCTGTAAAAAAGGAGAACAATTGAACTATAGTGACCAAGGTTATTGTGAGGACTAAAAGAAATAGCAGAAGTAAAATCTGTGCAGATCATAAATTGCTACCCTAAAAAAGGTATTATAAGAAAAAAATAGACAAAGCAAAGTATTCTTTCCATAAATGATAAACGTGTAAGTGCAGCTTGGAATTTCACTTCAGTTTAGAGCAGAAAATATCCTGCCAAATGGAGACTTGGGTTTGGGAGTGTTTGGCTACTTTCAACTGCCTTGGAACAGGGAATCCTGTGAAAAAATGTGTCTCTTACTTATCAGTCAGCCAAACATAATAAATCCTGAGGGAAATGCTGAACTCATTCGGCCAGGGCTTTCTGCTTGAGGCTAAAAGTCTTGGGGAGCAAGCACTCTGGCCTCCCCAAATGACCATGGAGTCATTAGTGTCCATATTGAGCAGATCCCACTCTGATTCAGGTTTTAGCACAAGCACTACTTTTGATATATTTTTCATGTTTGCTGCATTAAACATTAATATGTGAATGTCACGATAAAGCATGCAGTTTTTCATTAAATAAATAAATAAGCATCACACTTGAGCAAGAAAAGAACAATTTTGAATCAGGTATCATATACCGAAGAAAATAAACTAATATCATCATTATACAGGAGAACTAGAAACATGAATTATAGGAAGAGACCAAAGAGGAGGGATGAAATTCTTCACACATCAAGTAAGAAAGCTATTTCTGCTTTTCTTCATCCGAAACGTATAATGAAATCAACATAATTCTTTTATCACTTCATTTAAAAAGAAAAATTTCAAGTGAAGACTACTGGTGAACCACAGCTAGAAAGATAACATAATTCATACCAATAACCTGGAGATATACCAGTGTAGAATACAATGATGATTCTGCCTTCTGACAATTTAAAAAAATACATTAAAGTTAAAATAAGTCATAAATGTAACACAAGTAACCAAATTTCTTCAGAAAAAAATATTCTTAATGTATTACCCTTAGAAATAGTCCATCATTCATTTTTATTAATACTAAAGTATATTAAATCACTAACTAAATTATTTAAATGCTGTTCAGCCTGAATAACTTCTGAGTATCCATGTTTCCAGTACATAGTGAGTAAATTAGTCATGGGAAGTTGGTACATGGATAAAATACATCGTTCTTTCTTTTTAACCTCTATGTTTTTACTCACTACCTGCTCCTTCCAATTCTTTTACTTCCTCCCATTTGCAAAGTCTCTATTTTATTCCTCAGGATTTTCTCCACACTCATTCTCTCTCAGCCCTCTCTATTTTTTATTTCCTCATCTATTTGTAAATGATCACTATTTCATATTTATCTCTCTTTTGTTTTAGTGCACCAGCTCAAGTTCTTCTACATTTGGTGATAATACAAATTAGTACAATGGAAAGCTGTGTGGGTTTGTCTGTTTGTTTGTTTTTTTCAAAAAAAAAAAAAAAAACTACAGATACACATTTCATTTAAGCAACTATATCTCTTCTGGGTGTCTTCCCAGAAGAATTATAAGCTTCAAATCACACTGATACATAACACTATGTGTATAGCAGCACATTTCATAATAGCTGAGTCCTTGTATTGGCCTATATTCAAATCAATAAGAGGTGGAATTTAATACACAATGCAGTGTTATTCAACCATAAAGAAGGATAAATCTGAGTCATTTCTGGGAGAAATGAATGAACCTTAAGTTTGTAATACTGAGAAAAATAAGTCAGACACAGGAAATTAAATATCAAATTGTTTCTCTTATACAAAAAACCCCAAAGTATAAATATTATAAAGAGAAAAATTTTTAAAACATGATAGGAAACTGGAATCAGATTTTGTGGAGATAATAAAGGCTTCGAGGGTGGGAGAGATAGAAGGGGAAGTAAAAGGTTCAAGATGTGCTACACTTGTAAAAGTGCCCCACAATTAATATATTAAGCATCTCAGACATATACTAATAAAAAATTCTAAAATGATATTGACTAAGAAGACTTTGGTTCCCAGGGAGAGTGTTTTTCTGAACCAGAGGAAGAGTGTTGGGGCTGGAGCCTAACAAGTTCAGCAGGCAATTCTGAGACAGGATCAATTCTATTTGAATCTGATGGGAATGAATTGGACAAAGAAAACAGAGCTGATAGTGTCTGGAGGCTAGGCTTAAGTAGGGTAGTGACTTAATCCTGAGTTTAAGATATAAGAAAAGGCATTTGGAAAAATGAACATAAATTCCATTTTCAGATTAAAGTATCTATGGCTCATCCAGATCAAGATGCAAAGTTCCTATCTGGAACTACAAATCCAGAATTGGTTATGACTGTGGCACAGAGCTCCTGAAATTTTAGTTGGGCGTGGAAATTATTGGGGAATCTTATTAAGCAGATTCTACTTCAGTAGGTCTGTGGTGTGACCAGAAATTTTGCATTTCTTACTAGATTTTGGGTGACATCAAGCATTGGAAAAGTAACCACCCCCACAGTTCTTTACATCTGAAGGACTATCAGATAGAGACAAGCCAGAATATTCCTTTAATTGACCAGGAAAGTCATCGTGTAATATTGCTTTATTTTGTTTTATTTCATGTGTCTTACCTTTTAAATGGCATTTAATTGATCACACACCAAAGAATTCCAAATGACTGCCTCCAGTACAAATTAAGACACAATTTGGCAATTGGCTATGACCTCAGAAACTATAGTGCTAAAATAGAGACCACAGAGACAGTCAAAAATTCAGATTTCCTGAGAAGGAAACTTGCTTAACTTGCTTTCCAGTTCCAACTTGGCTGCCAGCTTGTCATATGCCTCCATGAGCCTGATTCTTTCACAATCTTTTTTTATTTTTTATTTTTTTAGCAGATGCTAGGTCATCCCTAGTTTGGTCTCAAACTTGTGGGTTCAAATGCTGTTCTTACCTCACCGTCTTGCATGCCTGAGACAGAGGCACGCATCACTGCACCCTATTGCTGCATTCCTACCAAATCATTCACTGGTTTTGGATTCTGTCAGGAATTTGTAATTTGGATTTTCCTGTGGTGCCTGACCAAGAAAATGAGATGATTCCTGGGTCCTTTACATATTTGTGTTTAGCAGTTCTTCACTGAGAGTGTATCTGGTGGACCTCCTGCTCTGACATTCGACAGCTCCTTAAACTCAAAGCTGGTATAACTGCCGGCGCTTTCATCTCTTAATAAAAGAGCTTAGTTACCTAGGTTGATCCCTTTACTATTCAGGCCACTGATCTGCTTGAAAAGTACAAGCGCTAGTTCTGTTTTTAATTTTTATTTTGATTAGTAACCATTTGCAGTACATAATGATTATACTTTTTTACTTTTTATGGGAAGTTGATATATTCTGATTCTTTCAAAATCCTTTTGTGTCTTTTAAATATACAATCTCAGCAAAACCTAGTATGATGCTAGTGCAGACATTTTTCCCTGATCTCCAAGCCTCAGGAATCAGCAGCAGAATGAGCATGCCCTGGATCTGAGCTGACCACAATGACAAGCTGTGGATAAAGCCCTAGTTAGCTCCTTTCTTCATAATGATCTTGGCTGCATTTGATGCCAGCTCCCACTGGCCACCTGGGTTCTCCCATTAGCTAGAATAATCCTAGGAGCTCTTGCCAGAGGAAGGGACTTCCTAGGAAGATCTATTCTACCTATGTTCCTTCCTTCCCCCAAAAAATGTACTATTTGGTAGTATGTACCATTTCTGTAAGTTCCTCATTTTGTCACATACCCAGATACAGATTATATTTATTGTTACCTTCATCTTAATTTTCTACTCAACTTCATTTGTCTTTCCACAATCTTCTATCACTTTTGTGAGTCACAAGTCTCCTGTCAGTCTTTGGATAACTTAAATTGTCCTAATGGCCTTTAAACACCCTCTGCAGTACAATCTGTTCCTTTTGGCACTCACAGAGTCACTAGCTTTCTTGGGTACATTCTGTTCATAATCCTTTCTGGCACTGTCACTGTGACCCTATGATGGAGCCCAGTGTCCCAGTGTTCTGTGGCTGCCACTGCTGTGTGCAGTATGAGGTACAGCAGGTTGTTCATCTGGGCCCTGGTCTGATGATCACCCTATCCTATTACAGCCCAAATGACTTGTGAGAGTGCCATCTGAACACATTGCCATGATTATACACTTCTAATTTGGGAATCTAGTACAGTGCAGCAAAGCTCCCTGGAGTTTGGCACAGTCGAATGGCTTTGCTACTCATAATGTGATGACAAATCTATCCACAGGCACAAGGCCATTGTTAATGATGATCGTGGATGGGGTATATTTGAAAGCAATACCAATAATAACTTTCAGTCCACATCCATCAAATGGCATGACCTGAGTATTTAGCCAGTGCAGGTGCCCAGCTAACATCATTGGGCTCTCAACCAAAGAGGACATTATGTCTTCCTCAAAAGAGGCCAGCACTATAACTGATCTATCATCCAAACTTTCCAAATTGGAAAAACCAAGTTGGTAGACCCATTCTTAGTAATCATGTGGAGTTTACACATTTAACTAGCTTTTGTCAATCCCTAATTTCCCCCTTGGAATTTGCAACTCAGCTACTTACAGCACACTCATCTATATCATTAGAGAACTTTCCTCTGCACCACCATGACATAGAAGCCTGAGAAAGGTAAACACCATGAAGGACTTAATTTCCTATTCACTCTCCAACCCTCACATAGCTTTTTGTGAGGATAGATACATATATACACATAGATACTCATGAAATGTGCAACTGACCAAATTCTAGTTCTAACATCCTATGACATTTTAAGTGGGCAAAGATTTCTTTCCTCAAACTTCTCCCTTATGTTTATCAATAAAT
>NW_004524939.1:478777-484982 GCF_000260255.1 Octodon degus | reverse complement strand
TACTAGGAATGGAAATCAAAACCTCACACTTTCCAGGAAAACCCAATTGATCTTGAATGATTATGCAACATTGCCACTATCAATCCTTAGATTTTATCTAAACCCCTCCCAGTCCACTTGTTAACTACAGAAGATGAAAGCACTAAAGTCTAAGGAATTCCTCAAGGTAACAAGAACCTTGGCCCACAGGAGATGCAGCCCAAGCCTTACCTTTTCCAATCACATTCTTTCCAAACACACTGTTACTGTCCTTGTGAACTGGTTGCCACTACAATCTCATCATTCTGCACAGAGCTCAATTTCTTGTACTCCTAGATATAAGTTCAAAACAGTAGTTTTTCTTTCCTGCTTGTGTCTTCTCAGGATTAAAGGGCACAGCTTTCTAAGGCACAAATTACACAGAGTTCAACCTCCAAATTTACAAGCATCTTAAGGGTATGATGAAATATTTTCTTTCTTCAACAAAGGCTGTTGAGAAGCACTGACATGTTGGAGAGACCTAGGGCTGAGTTCTTTTGTTTGGCATAACTCAAACCTGTGCATTTTTCAGTTGTAGGAGTGAGTGGAAGACTGGTATATGTGTTTTTCACTTATTCAGTCCACAATAGTTACTGTTGTGGCAATCATTGTACCATTGGTCGAGTATGGGTTTATCAATGAACATAACTGAAATAAAGAGGCATTCAAAAAGAAGAGTGTTATTTGGAAGAGTACTCATCATACAGACTAGAAAAACCTCAGTTTAACATCTGGATAACAGGATGATGATTGCATTTGCAACATTCATTCCCACACTGCCTAAAAAGTAGAAATCAGCAAGGTAACTTCTAACGGTGGCAGTAGCTGGATCCACCCTAAACCATTCAAATCAGAATTTCCTACAATTAGGAATGGGCATTACCATATTCCAAAGCTCTCCATGTGACCCACATTTGTAGCTAGACCCAAGATCACTGTAACACCGTTAAAAAATTTTATGTCAACATCCTAGTTCAGGTGCTCTAATTTTCCTTTTATAACCATCTGAAAAGTCTGAGGTCTAAAACTGCTACCCTTTCATTAAAGATTTACTGAAGTGTTGATGGAAAAAATGAGTGGTTTATGAGCCCAAATGTGGATCATTGATCTGCGCACATCAGGGTTTCACTGGGGAGGAAAAAGGGAAGAAATCTGTGGAGTTGGAAATCCCTCCATTTGCTTCTCACTTCCAACCTCCCTGACGGTCATAGAGCATTGCCAAGAATTTGCTCTCCATTCATGGCAATATGACAGTGATATCAAATCTACCTCACTTCCTCCATTTTGTGGTGCAAAGGAATAAAAGCATAAAAACTCATTTCCTGTTATGCCTATATTCAGATAAATCCTGGTTTTTATTATTTTCCACCAAAAGCTGCTGAATTGATGAAAAAGTGTGCTACCATCTTCATTTTCCAGCTGAACTACAACTTGGAAGTAAACACATAAGGATATTAAAGAAAAATAACTTTTGAGAAAAAAATTGAAATATAAATTATCATATATGTATTGTATGTGTATGTCATCTCTATGATAGCCACTTCAAAGGTCACTTAAATTTATTTACCCTGGAGGGTTAACAACTTAAGTTTGCAAACCAAAAATTAGAGGAAAAGAAGGGCTGTAAGGACAGCCAACATTTTGGCCCTAGTCTTTCAAGGTCAGTGAAGACTCAGGACATTGGAGAACCTACACTGCAACATCATGTAACTCAGTTGTGTCCCAAATTTTCTGATCAAGGCGATTATGGGGCCACAGAGGAATGTGATCAATGATGCAGAGGGTGCCTAAGAAGGGTCACATAAAGACAAAACATTCTCTCAGGCTTTCACAGAGAACAAATTGGTCAAGCAATGGCCGTGACTCACCCACATGGCTGACACTGACAAAGGATCTACAAACTGCGGTACAGTTGGCGTGTACATGTTGGATAAATCCTGAGGGGATTTGACTTACCTTGTCAGATACAAAAGTTACATTTCTTGTTATATAGGTCTTGTTTTATCTGTGTCTTAAACATCCATCAGAAAAGTATAAAAATGAGGTATCAAAAGTAAAGCCATATTAATATGCTGAGCTGTAAAAGGCTCAAGTCAACAACTTCTGACATTGCAAGTCCTATGGATAACCCACTACTATTATGGACTACTGGACTATATTGGATTATTTTGCTGAATTCATGTACCTACATTATTTAAATGACAAGAGGATACCCATCTCTGACAAAACGAAACAAAATAGGGGATACAAATGAATAACCATTTTGTACCTGTATATACAAAATAGGATAGATATACAGCTATATTCTCTTAATTCAATGAACAAAAAGATTTGTTCTAATAGTGTTTGTGGACAGGATATCATGTCTGTATCTTGTACAACGAATAACTACTAAGAAAAAATGTGCGATGTATTTATTATTCAAACTGTCCTACTAATCGGTTTTGAAACTGTCTCATTACTGTTTGTTTCTCAATAAAATTATTTTTTAAAAACTTATTTACCTACTTTAAGAAAGAGAAAACTTACTATTTTGAATAGAGGAAATATTAATAGAATTATTGAAAAATAAGCAACACAGAACCAAGCAAATTAATATATATAATACATATTAATATAATATATATTGGGTTTATCAATGAAAATAACTATATATACATGCATAAATGTATATATAATAACTGCATATATGTAAATATACATATATGTTTGCATGATTATATATAGTTATATAAGTATGTATATAGATGGAGATATAAATATATATATATAGTAACTATATCTATATCTATATATATCTATATACCAACGGTAACCCATAAAGCCTCCAAAGCCACACCTTTGGATGGTCAAAGTCAAATATCATAAAAGTGTGATAGTGGAAATCAACTTATCCAGAAAATCAAAAATACTCTGATTGCTATATGATTTATGATAAGAGCTCTGAGGAAAAATTCAGGGAAAAATAATGCACACCTGGCAGCAGGCTGTGGGGACAGAACAATCCTATTTGTTTTCTCAGAATTGTCTTAAGAGCCCAGAGGAGGAAATCCTGTGTACCCTAAAGTTTTAGGATAATTGCAATATGATCAGGATCTCATGATTTAAAGGGCTTCTTGTACGTTGCCCTTTGTCAATCACTGGTACTTTCCATGCATCTCAATAAATACACTGTGCATGCTCAGTTAGGGGATCAGACAGACAAGACATCTGAGACCCCTGTGGCCAATATCATCCAGCCTCGCTGTCATTTTTCTCATGGCTCTGACTGATCTACAGCATACAATCACTTGATTCTCAAGGCTCAGTGTTCTGCAGGTCTAGAAAAAAAAGACAGCATATGAAAAACTAAAAATATATCACAAAGATTATGAAAATCAAACAATGTAAACCATGGAACTGAATAAGAAATTTCAATACTCTCCATAACAAATTAAATCTTTGAAGATTTTCTGTTCAATTATCACATCTCGATTAATCTACTTTTACCATCATTTTGTGCTGAATTTTCTCTTTTTCAGGAGAGTATAAAAAGTAAAGATAAAATTTTAATTTAATTTTAATCTGATTACATTGCTTTTATTTAGTAAATACTGATTTAAAATGCAAGGTTACCTTGGAAAGGGAGGAAACTATAACAAAGTAACTCACTGTGAGGAAATCATTCTATTTAAGTGAAAAATGTACATAAGGCATATACTTATGTTTGGACAACCAACCCTGATTCCTCAACAGAAGCTACACTTTTTTTCCGGGCAAGTATACAGAGTCCTTTCTTCAAGTGAGGATTACAACAGCCCTGTAACCAGAAGAGAACCTTGAAGTCCTCCTCCAGCACCCTGCTCTGCTTTCCTATACTCCTTTGTGTAAATATCTCCAAGTCATTTTTGTCATAGTCAATTAAATACTGTCTTATTCAAACATGTCAGCTGCCCTAGAGAATTCCTGGTGTTTTACTCACAGTGAATCTTAAGAAGGAAAACAGTGCCTTACCTGGAGACCACATTGAACAAATATTTGTCAAGTTAATAAACAAATGAGTATCAATAACTATAAAAATGAAAATTAATAAAGAAATAGGTAATAGAAGAGAGAACTAAGTAAACAGAAAGATGGGTGTACATAAAATTCCTAAAGAAAAGACACTGAGTGGAAAGATTTCTTTTTTTATAATCTTTTTTTTATTCATTTTAATGAGAAAAAATTAAATAGCAATGAAGCAGTTTCAAAACAGATTAGTAGGACAGTTATAATAATTAATACATTATTGTCTTATTAGTTATTCAGAAGATGCAGACATGATATCTTATCTAAACAATACTCGTATAAACTTTTTTCTCAATGAACTAAGAGAAAATAGCTGTATATCTATCCTATCTTGTACATATTTGTTTTCACAACAAAATGGTCCTTTTTTTTATTCCCCCTTTTTTGTTTTGTTTTGTCAGAGATGGGTGTTCCATTACAGTTAGAGAAGCTGTATTTGGAGAACTCTTTAAGGGACCTTTTTAATACCTGATGCCAGACCAAAGACTTGAAGTCAACAAAATAACCCAATACAGTCCAATAGTCAATAATAGGAGTGAGTTATCAGCACAGGTGACAATTTTCCAAAGTTATTGACTTGAGCCTTTTATAGCTTAGCATATCAATATAGCTTTACATTTTTATACCTCGTGGTTATACTTTTCTGCTGGATGGATAAGATCAAGTTAAAGCAAGACCTATATAACTAAAAATGTAACCAATACACATGTGTAAATATTGTATTGTCTCCCTAGAAAAGTATAATACAATTAAATGGAAAGAGAGAACTTAAGGATTAAACAGCGAAGAGAAAGAAAGGAGAAGTTAGGAAAAATGGTAGGGGAAAAACTATACATTTGTGTAAACAAGATGGCTAAGGCAATGGTCCTAAGAATTTCCATCAGGTTTTTTGAAAATAGCAGTTAATGGGTAGAATTCTCACCCTGACTAAATGTATATGCTGATATCTGCGAACTAAGCAACTACATTGTGGACAGCAACATGTAACACTAAAGCCATGCTTAAAATACCTGTCATTTTGGTCTTCTAAATGCGTACTGCTTCTAATGTCATATCCATTATTGCTATACTCTCTTCATAAGTTTGTAAGATTTCTTCTACTAAAGATCACACAGCATTTGTCTTTTCAAGGAAGACTTTAAAAACATAAAACAGTTTACTGTGGAATGATGGGCATACAAAAACACTACTTGTGTTGGACTTGGTAATTTCATAAGTCAGGGAATAACCATATCCATCACCATGAAAGTCTTGTGTGTCCCTGTGTGAGTATGGTTGCTTTTAATTGATAAGAACAGAGAACAGAAGATCATCCCCACTGACAAAATGATCTTTCTTTCTTTCTTTTCTGTTTTCCTTTCTTTCTTTCTTTCTTTCTTTCTTTCTTTCTTTCTTTCTTTCTTTCTTCCTTCCTTCCTTCCTTCCTTCCTTCCTTCCTTCCTTCCTTCCTTTCTTTCTTTCTTTCTCTCTTTCTTTCTTTTGCTTGTTCATTTGTTTTTTGTGTTTGAGACAGCATCTCACTATGTAGTCTAGGCTAGCCTTGAACTTGAGGCAATCTTCCCTCAGCCTGTGCCATCACATCTGGTTCATAACTGAAACTTATAACCACTGGGTAGCAACTCAATAGCCTCTCCCCACAAAGCCTGGATGAATTGTTTTTAAAGAATTTTTATGAACTCTGTGTCTCTTTTTCAAAATTTTTGGGACCAGAATTGTTTCAGACTTCAAATGTTTTCAAATTTTAGAATATTTTCATGTGTGTATAGCAGATATCTTGATAATAAGACTCAACTCTAAACACAAAATTTATTTGTGTCTCTTACATACTTCATACATATATTTTGAAAATATTTTTACACACTATTTCTAGTGTACCTGCATTTTGACTAGGACTTATTGCATGAAGTTAGGAGTGCTACTTTCAACTTCTTAGCATCACATTTGTGCTCAAAACATTTCAGATTTTGGAGTCTTAACATAAATAAAGACAGAAACAATGGATAAAATGGTGGATTATGTTACATTTCTAGCAGGAGTTTATGACAACTTTAATTTCTACACAGTGTCACACAACTTGGTATGATTACTCTTTTAAGTAGCATATATTCCAGTAGGTATACAGTGATACCTTATGGCATTA
>NW_004524939.1:476993-477818 GCF_000260255.1 Octodon degus | reverse complement strand
CAATTGAGTTTCTGATTTTCAACTCCACATATTGCAGATTTAATGGTGATAATCCAATGTGGAATATGGCTTAGAAAGAAGTTGCTACCTTTTTAGTTCTGCTGACTTAATGTAGACTTTAGAAAACACCTATTCCCTAGGTATTTGGCTAATTGCTCACTGTCATAGAGGTTAGCATGACCCTTTGTTCTTACGAGATCAGTTAGAATAAGCTATTAACTTTCTATTAGACTGGCATTAGTGAGTTGATCCCCTTCTGATAGAAAATTTATATGCAATAAATAATTTAAGGTATAAATTTATATTACATGGAAACTTTCTGGTGTGGTATCACAGATTACTATGTGGAAAAAAATATATGTAGAGGAAAGAATCATTTATGCAGTACCCATACAACAAAGATTAGGTTTAGAAAATCACCTTTTACTAGACCAGAAAACCATAAAATGATAACATTTCAAAGGAAAAATTTATCAACTCTTCTAAACAACAACACAAAATTGTAAGTTAAATTTGAAAAATTTAATATGTTTTTGTAATAAGTAAAAATTCCAAAGATGGAAAGTCCTCACAGGGACTTATTATGAATTTTAAGATGTTTATTCCCCATTACTAAAGTTTAAGCCCTTGCCTGAAAAAGGGTCTATTATTTTCAACATCTCAGGAGAGTCAGCATTTGCATTTATAGAAGAAAAATGTGTAATAATCTGAGTCACGTGAAGAGCAATACTCAGATATTTCTAGAAATACAAAATCTATGTACATGTCTAGATTTAGAGCTATTGTGACTAATTTGAATATATTTCATTTCTTAGAAACCCTGCT
>NW_004524939.1:475218-476165 GCF_000260255.1 Octodon degus | reverse complement strand
ATTAGTACAAATCTTTCTTCTCTAAATGGGACATTTTTATTATTCCCATTCTGTATATATTGCATTTGGACTTCATTGCTGAACTTACAAGTATTCCTCATTTGACTTATCTAATGCCTGTAG
Organism: Octodon degus; assembly: GCF_000260255.1. Lineage (NCBI taxonomy): Eukaryota > Metazoa > Chordata > Mammalia > Rodentia > Octodontidae > Octodon > Octodon degus. The sequence continues at coordinate 476,042 of NW_004524939.1, read as the reverse complement.
TTTATTATCTTAGGCAGCAGAACTAGAAAAACATAATATCAGAGAATCCCCTGATGGGCTTTTCTGTAAAATGCTGTAAAATGGTCCTTTTATAAATTCTAGCTCATACTTAGAAAATATACATGCCTATATAATAAAATATGTGACTCCATCCATCTGTTAAAAGATGCAAGATCAGTTACCATTCTTAGACTTGGAGGACAGGTTTCGCCGGGACAGACAAATTCTGATCTTTCTCTACACTCTAGAGACACTATCAGGCCTGATCTGCTTCAGTTTCCTTTCTCATCTAGTCATCTACTGGTAGGAGGCAATGTTAGCTCTTGAGATTCCCCACTCTCTCTTTTCCAGGCTGAGGGTGATAACTCTGGCATATTGTCTCTATAACTCACTGTGAGCATGATAAGACCTCCTTTCGCTGACCTTACTTCTAGTCTTTGCATACACACTATCCTTTTTGGAGTCATATGAAGTTAGAGAGCACTCTAAGCTGTTCCCACATTTCCTCTTATTCAACAACTAAGTGAAGCCCATAGAAAATGAGCATTTGCTAAGGCTAAAGATAAGGAAGTCATCTTAGATAAAGAACACATACCATGCCTCTAAGTAAGATGAGACATTGAAACTTTGCCTGTCCAGGAAAACACACATAAATGCTTAGTGTTCTGGGCAAGTCTACTTCGGGAGGCTGAGCCTGAGACATCGTGGAAAGAACTGGCTTCTGAGTGAACACGGAAAGAACTATTTCCAGAGAAGAACAGTTATGGGACCAAAACACATTTAGCCTAAATGAGGGTCTCCAACCATTCCTCTTCTTCTCCTAG
>NW_004524939.1:472534-474631 GCF_000260255.1 Octodon degus | reverse complement strand
TTCTTTCCCTTACAGCAGTTTCTTTTCCTTTCACAATATCTAAACTTCCACCATTAAAGTGGGGACAGATTTCTCTGACATCTTAGTGAATGGCCAATAGAATTTTGGCCAAATAGAAAGCTGAATTCCTTTCTCAAGACCAAACTATGGTTTTGTGGACCAACAGAAATGGAGAACAACTGAGATGTCATGGTCAGGGCTTCTGTCTGACATATACCCAGAGGTTCCTCAGTGGAAAGTGGCTCCAGACCACAGAAAAATCTCCACTTCTCAATCATATGTTTTTCTTTTGTTATGATTAAGTGAGAAGCCCCATTTTTCTACAACTTGTTAGGTGTTAACTTTAAAACCATCTTATCCTTACATTATTTCTCCCTCCAGAAATCAGGCTGAGGAAGCTTGAAATAACTGTTTACCTTTCATGGAAGAAAATAACTATCAGAGGATGATATACTTTTGTGCCTTGCATGTGCTAACTAAACGTAAGAAAGAGGTTTTGTTGGCCTTTTCTTCCAAGTGTGCATAAAAGACTGATAAATGTGTTTTTACTAACATAAAATGTGATGCTAGATGATAAATATAAGTACATATATATAAACTTAAAGGCATAGCCTTGTCTTACTACTAGAAATGTTTGCCTAGGTGATTAAGTAGGTAACACAGTTGTCTTGAAGGTTTCTTTGAGCATCATGGGATTCCAAATGGATCTAGTGAGATAATACTGGCTGAAAACTCCAGAATGGATGAATGATAATAGCAATCATCAGTTTGTGGGATTTGATTATAGTGCACTTTAACTGTAGTTTCTGGGTTCTTTCTTTTAAGCCATTTCACTAGTAATGGTAACCCTTACCATGATTATTGCAAATAAAATTAGCAATTAATGATAGTAATATGTCAAGTGGGTGCTAAAACTCTCATACAAGATAGCTTATGTGGTTCTTGATACTATCAAATAAAGTAGACAGTTTTATCTGCTTTATTGTGATAGCATCAGTGAAGCCCAAATAAGCTAAATAGACTCACCAAATCACACAACTATGGAGATGTTGAGCACAAGTATGAATACAAGTCACATTACCAAAAATGCTCAAATCCCTAACTATTCTCATTATGGTCCTCTATTATTGTTGCTTTAAGAATTAAGTTTTGCAACTCAATCACCAGCATCGTGTGTGATCTACTTTATTACTGGGTCTTAGATGAAATTCATTCTTTTTTTCTTTTTGTCCAGAACCTGATCTAAGGAGAATAAAAACTGGATACTGTAGCTTTATGCTTTCAACTATCACTTGTCAGTCCAGTTATCAGACATTTAACTTTACCTTTTCTGGGGGAAAATGGGAAAGATTTTTCTATATGTTACAGAATATTAAACAGCACCATTATACCGCACTGGTTATTTAGACTAAACTTAATCCTCAATAGTGACACACAAATGCACATCTAGATATTCTTAAATGCCCTATGTGGTTAAAATTACCTTATGTTGAAAACTAGTGATTTGGATTTCCTTCTTAAAGTTCTCATCCAGTAACAAGAATTTTACCTAGATCACATAAAAGAATTTGGATTAGCTTAATTTGGGGGATCAGAAATGTCAACTAGGACAGGACTGGCTGGAGGACATGACAGGCCTCAGCCGAGTCAGTTCAATAAACATTCAGGAAGTGCTAACTGAATTTTGGGCTTAGCTGCGGGCTGACTGTGGAGACCACCTTCAGCTGGCACCTCCTCAAAGCTTTGCCTAAAGTCAGCTCTGCACCGGGAGGCCTCTTCCATGCAGCTCATTTCCTGTCTTTAATTTACTGACTTTCCACTTGTTCTTCCTTTTCAAAACTCTCAGGAAGTTGGAACCTGGATATAAAATTTTAGAAAAAAGATAGCAAAAATCCATGTTCCTTGAGGTTAGAGCTGCAGTTATCTCTAACTTCAAAGCCCGAATTCTGCTTGGATAAAAACAAAAAGTTCCTCTGAGACTAAAACCTTGGCACTTTAAATTATTTCTCCTGTAAAGGTTTCTGAAGCTGTTTAGGGAATTCTGGTGTTTTGTTTGTTATTTCTGTGATTTATTTGCTTGCTTTTCATATTACTTTT
>NW_004524939.1:471449-472434 GCF_000260255.1 Octodon degus | reverse complement strand
TGGGGGACTCAGGTCAATAATTTCTGACATTGCCAGTTAAACAGAAGACCCAATGCTATTATGGGCTACTGGACTCTTTTAGAATTTTTTGCTGAGTTTACACACCTATAATATTCAATAACGGAATTTAGAAAAAATGGGATATACAGATGAATGTCCATTTTGTATCTGTGTATTCAAAGTGGTTAGGATAGATTTATAGTTGCATTCTCTTAATGAATAGAATGATTTTTTCTAATGGTGTCTGTAAATAGGATCTCAAGTCCGATCTTGTAGAGCAATTAACTACTAAGAAGAATATATGCAGTGTGTTATTTGTTGAAACTGTACTTCTGATTTGATTTGAAACTGTCTCATAGCTATCTGTTTATCAATAAAATTTTGAAAAAAAGAGATACAGTGTATAGCTATTTTACCAGAATTTTTATTACAAATGGATGATGAATTCTGCCAGTGGGTTTTTCTGCATCTCTTGAGATAACATGATTTTTGTTTCAGCTTCTGTTTGTGTGGTGTATTACATTTATTGAGGACACTTATTGATACTGAACTATATTCACATCCTTGAAATAAAGTCAATGAGGTCATGATATAGGATTTTTTTAAAGATCTGTTGCATTTGTTTGCATATCAGATATTAAGAACTGGACTTTTGGTGAACTTAAGGAACAGCAGAATTTAATCTGAGAAGACAGAGTTTAATTGTTCATTTTTTTTTTCTGGAACCATTAATCACCTAGCAGAGTAAATAAGCAGAGTATATAGTGTCTTAAGTGTCCTGCAAAGACTTCAACCTTACAATTTTGTCCTTAAATGCAAAGTGAAATCATTTAATGTTATTTTTTTCACTTGGTTACATTTTTTAAAACATGTAAAATGAAATAATTTTCATTTAAGTAGCCAAGGAGATAGCTCTGGGGCCAGGGAGATAGCTCAGTAAAATAAGTGCTTTCATGGCAAGCTGAAGGTCCTCAGTTTAATCCCC